>NW_026922254.1:0-196106 GCF_032062105.1 Saccostrea cuccullata | reverse complement strand
GGAAGAATAAAGGTTGAAAATTTTGAAATGTTAAAATCTACATTAATAATTAAAATCAAAACAATGTCTTTATATATTGATTATCAGTTATATAGAAATGTGTTTTTTAAATAAATATAGGATAAAATAAAAACATATAGATTTTCAGTTAATGTTGTTGTGGTATAAAATGCATGAAACCCATTGTCGACTAATGAGAAATATCACATTTCATCCCTGTGTTTAAAGGCCTATTTCTCTAATATTTTGTTGTATTTCAACCTTTGAATGTTAGATTGAGATCAAAAGAAAACTTATCTAACTTTTATGGCCTGGAACCTTGCCTGTTGTTTGTTTTGGAACACTCTTAACATGTTAAAATATGCTTTTTTTTTTTCAAATTTTATGACATGTTGCCATGGTAACAATGACACATAGCAACCAATTCTTTGCATAACTTTCAATAACAATGTCAACGACTTTAAAAAGAGTTTTAAGAAATTCAGAAACAGTGCATACCACATGTACAGTTCTTATATAAATGTTCAGGTCATTATAGATGGTAGCGCTTAAAAACTTTTCATGACAATAGCTACATGCTCATTGCTGTTGTCATTGGTTAGTAAGCTTCTAAAATTATTGCGTAAGCCATGCATGCCCCCTACTTGGTTCCCCTTTCTTTAAGATGTCATTTTATAGAATGCAAAAGCTATGACCAAGGTAAAAGTGTTTAAGATTTTGAGGTCATGCATGCTTTTAATCAAAAAAATAATAATCGACATAAAGACGAAAAATCAACTCATCTTTTAACATCTTCTTTTGGCTTCATATTTCCCCTTTTTGACCTTTGGAATATAGGGAAAAGAACCCATTCTTAAACCATTATAAAAAAATTAAATCGCCATTAATATATCTAAAGTCAATGTAAGGTAACGTAATTCAAACTTGATATCTAACTCACCAAGATACACTCACATGCCGAAATTCAGCACAATATCTGGAAGGTTTAGAGATGATGTGCAAAAACCAAGTAGGACAGACTTACAGACAGATATGATAGTATTCCGGAATTCTGCAGATTTGTACGTTTTCGGTTTTAGATGTTATTCATGTTATTCCGTAATAAATAGTTTGAAACTGCATGGCTAGTTACAAATCTCATTTATTCGAGTGAATACACAACATATCTGGCGACGAGGATGGCTACTGGACGTTTTGGGAAAGAATCTTTGGTTGACCCGGCGATGAAACATGGACAGCGTACGAGGAAAGGCTGGATAATTTCTTCACAGCAAACACAGTGGACGACAACAAAAAATTCCCCGCCAAAGCCGGAGCCCCAAAACATACGCGTCGTTAAGAGACTTAACAGCACCCAATTACCTAAGGCCAGGACATACAAGCAACTTACGAAAGCGCTAAAGGGAAAAAATTTCTCCAAGGCCGTTAAATTGATAAAGATTTAGATTTCACAACGAGACCAGCAGGGGGGGGGGGGGGGAGAGGTTGTGGTACATTGCAGTTCTACGTAAACTTAGTGATTTTGAAAATTTAAAGACGTCCTTAACAACACATTCAAAAGAAACTTCTTTCGGAGAAAAAAACTCACTTACCAATCTGCGCTGAATAGCCACTGCGGTGGAGATGGCGCAAATGACGCCCGGGAAAATTTAAAAAGGAAACACCTTTCCACTACGCCCGGTGTCCACAAGCTAAGTGCACCTAAGAGTAAGAAAAGAATTCATAAAAAACTACGGCAGCCCAGAGGTGTTTCAGATGTAATGGAAACCATACCTCAGATGACTGCATGACTGCAGATTTATCGATGAAACTTGTTGACAGTGTGGAAAAAGGGACACATACAGCGAGCATGTCGTTCAAAACCAGCCTCTGTGAAACCACTGCATACGAACAGTAGAAAACATGTGCATGAAGTGCAGGTAGCTGACGATTTCAATCTATGTTTTCACTTAGAGTCAACGCTATGGGAGGACTCAAGGAAGCTATCTGGATAAATGTGAATGGTAAGAATTCCCTTGAACTGGACACAGGGTCAGCATTTCGTTATCAACAGTGAAACTTACAAGAAAATTTTTCAAATGTAAGGTTAATCGACACGACATAAACCTAAGAACATACTCTGGAGAAAGCATCACCCTGCTAGGCGTGTGTTCAGTCAACGTAGAGGTGGATGATCAACAAAAGCAGTTAACTTGTATGTTGTTGACAAAGGGGGACCACCCTTATTTGGTCGAGAGTGGCTAAATAACCTCAACTGAACTGGGCCGAAATCAAGACACTAGAGACTAGAAAACAAAGTGTGGTGAAGTGATTGAGAAATACAAAAATGTGTTCACTGATGACCTGGGCAAGTTACGGGACAAAAAAAATAAAAGTAGACCATGGCGACACCCAAGTTTTGCAAAGCTCAGTGGTCCTTTCGTTGGGCCCAAGGTTGATCAGGAACTGACCGTCTTATCAGACTGGAATCCTCAGTGAGGTAGAACACAGTAAGTAAAAGGGCTACTCCCATTGTTTCAATACCAAAAAAAATGGGAAATGTGAGAATTTGTGGGGATTTTAAAGTAAGTGAAAACCCTTCTTGGACATAGACCAGTACCCTTACCCAAGATCGAGGACATATTCGCAAGTTTGGTGGGAGGACAACAGTTTACAAAACTGGACTTGAAGAATGCGTATCTTCAGATGACAGTGAGAGAAGAGGAAACATTATCTCACGATAAATACTCATCGTGGTTTATTCCAGTACAACAGGCTCATGTTTGGAATAACCTCCGCGCCCCCAATAGGCAGAGGGCCATGGATACATTCTTTGAGGACTCAGGGAGTACACTGCAACATGGGTAAATTTTCCCTTTTGTACAAAGTGGAAATTACACCAGGGACAACATGGCGTCGGCATACAGACCAGATAAGATCTGCAGATTTCACCAACTCTCCCAAATACCTACAACCCTAATTAGATCAACAATTGATTCGATCGAATGATGATACATTGTCGGCCGAAACATCAGATGACCATGATCGTGACCGGGACAAGTTAATTGTGCACCAACCAAGAAACAAGTATCGGAACTGACGCCTATACCGACATCTTCACCGGCAGCAACTTTCGTATCCGAAAAACGCTATCCAACCCGTTCAGTTCGTAATGTTGTGCCAAAACGCTACCAGCAGTAATAATGGACTGATTTATATATAGAAATGTATGCAATGCTTGATTTCTAGATAGTAATGCTTTGTGATTGTTTATGTTACATGTAACTAAGTAGTGCGAAAATGTAACCAATTTTTTTTCCTCTTCTCATCTTTAAATGTAAAATTTTAAAAACTAGTCAAAGTCTAGTCATGAATGTAAATCTAGTCAAAGTCTAGTCATGGATGTATTTTGTTTACAGATGTCCAAGTAATACATATATTCCTTACTTGTCATAATTTGATTTTTATTATTAAATGAAACATGAAATATGTGTCCATCACATTTTAAAGGGGGGGGGAAAGGTATTCCGGAATTTGTAGATTTGTACGTTTTCGGTTTTAGATGTTATTCATGTTACTTCCGTAATAAATCACTCGGAGTTCCTCGGATGACTCGTACCTCGCACATAACCTCGGACGTCAACGGTGATCTACCATCTTACTAATTCAGTCATGTGATATATTATTTGAATTTCTTTCAAATAATAATTTTAAATCGGAGTTATTTTGGGCACACTCAACAGTTTTTTCTTGCTTTTAAAGCCTGTTAACATGAGGATGTAATCAAAACCTGTTTTCGATAAAGAATTGCATAATTTAAGAAACATTTTCAAAGAACGTTATGCAGAGCGAAATATGAAATGAGTGATAAGGCAGTTTTCCCGGGGGAGAAATGTAAGGATCTATTGCGTATTCCTCCACCAATCACATCCGAGGTTTGAAAAGCGGGGCGGGGTGCCGAGGATTGCCGATTGGTAAAAAATAGTTTTTAACCGCATGGCTGAGTTATAAATCTCATTTATTCGAGTGAATACACAACAATATAGGGATAGGCGGTCCTACTCAAGGAAACCCCCTTTCACAGGTAGGGAACTAATAAAGTACAAAAATGTCCTAATGCTCTTAAATCACTGTGGTTTGTCAAACACTGAATAATCTTTACAAACATACATGAGTTCATGTCAAAAGTGGATATATTTCCTTTGTAGCAATGGGGGATTTTCTGTTACTATGGCGATTAGTATTTGCAAAATATTCCTGGGTTCATATAGAAGTCTCAAAAAAATACTTTTTAGTTTAAAAATTGAATTTGGTATCCACCGATGAGATTTAATTCCATAAATTACTCGCACATATGACAATTTGTCTCTTTCTCTTACAATGTAATCAAAACATCCATTTTTGTTACTAGGCAACCGATTGTTTATATTAAAAAACACACGCTTTTGAATTTTAAATTCGAAAAAGGATATTCCTCTGCCTTTGAATTTGCTTCATTATGTAAATTTTTCTTGATTTCTTTCCAGGTGTATGCATGATATATAACACTGCCCTGGGAAGACTACAAACATATGATAATGTGAACTGTAAAGATATAATACCTAAATGTCCTTATAATTATTTGTCTACAGTTGCGCACCTCTGTGAGTATTTAATTTTTTTTAAAGTACTTTGAATTTTGAAATAATAGTATATACCTTAAAATTGATGTATCTTTGTTGTGTAATTTCAGATGCACCTTGCTACCAATTCGTGGATATCTTTAACTTTACAAGAGGAAATAAAAGAAATAGAACAATCGTTGGAGAGAAAGAAAAAATTACATTTCACGGCATTACGTAAGAAAACTGTGTAAAGGAGGTTAGATCCTGTTGTGTTCAGCCTACATCAAACAATAGGAAATTCAAAGATCTCAGTATCATAAACGCGTCGAATTCAAAGAGAAAACTGATCACTTTTCTCTTGAAAAAAAACCTCATGATAAAAAAATAATCTCCTTAATTAATGACCCTGGTGTTGAATTTATTCATGGGATTTTAATTGAATATAACTTAATTGGCAAAGTTGAACATACATATAGGTCAAGAATAAATTCTGTCTTAAAGCTATGGATCGAACTTCTTTAAAGTTTGTTACAAAGCTCTGCCCGTATAAGACAAGGACATCCCTTGCTCTGAGAAATTGTTTCTAAATTATCAATGGTCATGGAGACATTTTATCTTCAATAAAAAAACTGCTATAAGCATTCCTTATGTAAAACTGTTAGTTCGTTTAGCTTATGTTATTCATGTTTTTTGATTTACTATCCCAAGAATTATTTGTAAAATTACAATTCAGCATATTTCATATAAAAAACGAGCCATATCTCCATTCAAAAACAAAATGTTTAATGATTTGTAAAAAAAAATTAAACCAATATTTGTTATAGGTGCTATACGTATAATGAAACTTTTCTGAAAAGCATGCACTATTTTACTTCAGCGACTCGGATACTTATATTTAACGTAGGTCGCAGGTTTGCTGACGTCATTAAAACTGGGTACGCAATTCATAGATTTAGGCGACTTTCTTGTGCACATCTGATTATGACGTCACGGCGAGAAGGGGAAAAATTCAGTACATTATCTAGCTATAATATGTTTTACGGTGTGACCGTTGAGGCGAGCGCAGTTATACCATCAAAACACTTGAAAAATTGATCAGCCACTTCAAACATCAAGTCGCATGAGACATCTCGACTAGCTGTGACGTCACACGACGTCACGGAGCTCGTCGGAACTTACGGAAACGGCCGAGCGTCTGGTTTAAACTTTAGATCGACCTAGTACAATTTTGGTCGAAAAACATTGCAGAGTTATTTTTTGTTTCTTTGAAAGATTTCTACAAACTGAAAGCTTTTTATGCTTTACGTTATTGTTTATTTATTTATCTATTTCACGGAAGCAACCGACATGACTTAATTAGCATATCGTCAAATTTCGTAAGTTTCCGGTGACGTCATTTGTATCATTTCCGAAGGGCAAGGTGAAGGCCAGTGTTGTGGCATGGGGGTATTTTTTTGAATAAGGTAAGGCAAAATCATTTCGTTAAGATTTCGGTAAGAAACAATGTTCCTTTATTTTTTTACTATTTTTGATTTATTCGCGCACAGGACATTGGGTAGTGCCGGAATTCTGGGACTGTTGCACAGAGAAATTTGGCTGACGTATGTACAGATTTCAATCCGAATTTTCTCTGTTCTTACACGTTAAGTCATTGAGCTCGCTTTGCGAGCGTCGCTTCGCTCCGCTCGCTGCGCTCGCTATAACTTTTTTTGAAATCGGTAGTTTATTGTAACAGAATACATAGAACATGCTGAAGTTATAAAAAAATAATGAAGGCTCATTTTGATTCGGATGACCATCACTGAAAGTGTAAGAAAGCGTTTCATTATGTGTTATCCTTCGCATCTTCTCGGGTCTATTCTGAGAGCACATGTACTAATGTTTCGGAAATAAATTTAAATCCTTGTATCATGTATGATTTATTTATATTAAATACATGTATTAAATGAGTATAATTATAAAACATATGTTATCTAACTCCGAATTACAATTCTACATCCTCCTCAGAAACGCACTCATTTTAAGTATACACTTTCAGTGGAAATGCACTAACAAACTGTTTATTACCATTGTCTTCTACGATAATTTATCTACACAATCATATATGGCATGCATCTCTTTGTCTTCTTTCATCTCCGTAAACAGCGTGAAAACTCTGCTCACCGATGGAAAGTTGATCTCAATTACATGTATGAAACGGTATTTGCTAATCTTGGACAAATCTTTATACAGGTTGATCACAAATTTAAAACTGCTAAGGCACAACCAGGGTAATACTAATGAAACATAAACTAAATTATATATAATATATATACATTTTTTGAGTGGCATTGATCTCTTGTAAATAACCAGAGGCACGTAGGATATGACCCTCTCCCTCCTTTCCATTTTTAACTTCCTAACGCCGGGATAAGTAAACGTTTTCCATTTTTTAAAATTTTAACACCACCCTACATGTGCATGTCGGGAAAAAAAAACAAATTTCAAACTGTCTCTTTTTACGTATCAGTCGAAAACAAAAAAAATATGTATTTAAAAACAGCGTAAAGGATAAAAAGGGTAACATTATTAATAACATGCATTACGTATTAAAAATCCAAAATAGGAAAAACCCTAGAAAAACAGAATTATCTTCATACCTACGACTATACAAACATACTTAGATCACAGATCTGCGATTTCAACGGGGATAGGGAATCTGCCTTTTCCAGAGGGGAATACAAGGTCGCTTTTTTTTGGTATTCGTCGAAGATCCACGCATGAATAAAACAAAACAAAGGAAGGATAAGAGATAAACACATAACGAAAATATAGACAAGAGGCCCACGGGCCTTATAGGTCACCTGAGTATCATGTAACAACTTTCCAGCGATTGCATTTGGTTCATGTTTTAATCCAAAAGCCATAAAATTCACAAATTTTTAAGGAAGCACCATTGCTTATCAAAGGACAGATTTCAAAGCATTAATTTATTTTTAGTCAAAGTACCCCCGTGGTACCCCTGACCCACCGGCCCTGAAATTATCTATTTTGAAAGAGCCCCCTTTCTTCATTATAAGGCCAGCATTTTTTTTATGTTCAGGTTTAGTTATGAACATTAGAATAATTTTTTTTTAAATATGTGTTAGATAAATGTGTAGACATTGTTCTAAAATTTACTTGATGCCTACAATTATAATTCCTATCATAAAACAGACAGGGAGAATTTTATTGGGGAGTAGGGTTAACATTTTTTCAATTAAGTGTAAAATAATTTTTCTGGCTGATACAAATGATACTACATGCCTGTATATATTTGTATATTCTTGCCTTTTAATAGTTGGATTCTTCAGGTTATTGTTTATTTCTTCCTCAAATGGACTTAACTTCTCCCATAGTTTTATTCACTACATGATACATCTGGGGCCTGTTTCATCAAAAGGTCGTATGCCGAGTCGTAGCGCTACGCCGGAAAGTTAGGACTAGCACGAAGATTTGCGTTTCATGAAAGAGTGTATCGTTACGCCTGACGGAATTTAGGCCAAACTTTTACGTCTACTCAAGGGTAGGCGTAAGTTTGGGCGTAAAGTTATATTAGGCAATTTTACTGATTTTAAAACAATTTAGCGAGTTTTAAAGAAAAAGTACGGTTTTAAGAAGTCTTTAAAATACAAACATTGCATTATTTAATCATACATACTATGAAGTGAGGGGGGGGGCGGGGTTATGTGACAACCATTTGGGTTGACTGAAGAACTTCATACTATTATTTTAATAGAATTCTTCTTAGAGGGAAAAATTGTCATAATAGAGATTTCGTCTACCACCATTTCTCATAAGGTACTGTAAATCGAGTAAAGTGACTACACATACATGTATAACTATATTTTTACCCCCGTTTTATGTCCGTCTGTTGGACTTTGGGTGCCCATCTCTTTTGAAGAACTTCTCCTTACCACTGAATGAAATTTCACAGAATCTTTATTAAGGCAATATGAGCTGCATGTTTGAGAATTTTATTTTGCTGTGAAATTGTGTTATTGTCATTAATGTGTATGTAGCCTAAATATATATGATAAAAATACAAAATAAAGTTTAAAAATGATTCAGGAGAAATATTTCTGTACAACCAAATATTCAGTATTATATAAGAAATCATTATTGTACAGGACAACAATAATTAAATTTTGATTCAATCAGAGCTTATAAAAAGTTCTTCTACAGCAAATATGAACAACAGACGTATATAAACGTTCTTTTTTCCTGTCACTAAAATAATTAATTACAAATTTGAAATATTTTTTCCGATGCCAAACATGCAGCTCATATTGCTTTAAATAGTGTCATTGTGAATTAACTTACTCTTTGATCGGAATCTTATTTTGGGTTTTACATAGCAAAACACGAACACTGCCATCATATTCCTAAAGGAGGAGGGTGATTCATTAAAATTGTCTATTTTGATTTAAAAAAATCTTTTACCCCATTTTTTTGGGGGGGCATCTGTTTCAAAAGGACAATCATACTCTTTATGTTAATTTTCTACATTTAAATTTCAGTAAAAATGATACATCATACATCCATTTATACAACTGTGGATTTTTTTTTATCATATTCGAAAAGTCCATTTCTTATTTACTCCTCATCCACAAGTGTGGATCTCAATGGGATGGGACAAGTGTGTCCAGAACCTCCCGAATTTGCAGAATATTTAACATTTAATGTACAGAAATAGAGGCGAAGGGACATGTAATTATTTTTCTACGGATCTGGAACAAGTGAAATCCCCATATAGCGAATCTAAACGGAATCCGGAGGGAGTCTCATACAATAGGAGATTTTTTTTATTGGGAAAATATTACTTTTATTATATCGATGTATTAAATACGGTTTTAATTACACAGTTAAATTCAAGAAATGAATTACTCCTATGCAGAAAACATCTATCTTTATTTTTTCATGATTTCCTCTGAAAGAGTATATAAATCTTACATCCTCTAAGATCTAAGCGCAAATAAAGCACATATAGGATATATAACAATATACATTTTTTGAATGTCCTGGATAACTTACATTTTTTTTTTTTGAGAAGAGAAGCAGAGAATTTATGTAAGAATACTTTTGTAGCAATTTTTTGGAATATCTTTCTCCCTCTTTCTTCTCTTTCTCTCTCACAATCTCTCTCTTTCTCTTTCTATCTCTGCATACTTGAGAAACGGTACATCAATTTTAAGCCCTAGATAGTAAAGAATTTTTGTCTATAATATGTGAACATAGTCTTGTATTCGAAACTGTTATACGAACCTTTGTGTCATTTTACTAAACAATAATATTTTAATGAATCATATGAATTGACAAAAAAAATTAAGACTTAGAAAGGATTTTCTTACGTGTACCTTAGTAGTTAATGTGTAAAATTTATTTTCTTGACTTAATATGGGTACATATGTTTATTTTTTACACATTATTTTTGCTTGCTGTATATATTTCTTATAAAATAATTTTTTAAAATCTTATACTGTCTCAAACTTAATCATTAGTATTTTTCAGTAGAGTCGGTACATGTGTGTATCAAATATTGAATTTTATTATCAAAGGCGAAGGCATTAACTGCTTTCAATTTCGGAAATAAGTGGGGGTGGCTGTAAAATTCCAAAATAAATGGATTAGATTTATTTAGAAATACATGCACATGTACGACCATTTATTACTTTTCAATTTTTGACTTTTATTATTGATTTAAAAAAAAACGAAAACCGGTTTCTTATAAGATGTATCTCCTACATTACTCTATTAATCCATGCATGTTTCAATCAGTGCCGGAATTCTTCAATCTATAATCTGTGTTATTCTGTACTTTGATCTGCTACAATATTACATATTATAGGTTTTAACACAGTGGACAATGTTTATGTTTTAGCGCATGCGCAATGCTGTGTTGTCAAGGACTTAGTCCTGCGACTTAAGCGTATCTTTTACGACTAGACTTACGCCATTTGGTGAAACGCAAATTACGCCCGACTAAATTTTGGCGTAAGCCCCGGAAGTACGCCTAAGTTAAGGCTTAAATCTACGACTTTTGATGAAACGGGCCCCTGATGCATAAGCAACCCTTTTCTGAAGAATGATGCCTAGACTGTAAGCTATAACAGAGTCCTAAACAATGTCGCTGGCAATATGCAATTGCTACCACGGGCAGTTTAAAACCTGGGGGAGGAAAATAATTTACACAGATACTTCTGAAACGAATACATAATTAACTCACCAGCATGTCATTGTGCAACAAAGTCGTCAGCATTTTATTTGTCCTTTGAAAGGGTGAAACGTTTTGAATGGCATTCGTATCAAAGAATGTTACAATAAACCAAGCTATCTTCTCAGAACATCTGGCTTTATTTACCCGCCGTTTGTGGCGTTTCATCTATAAAACCGGAAGTGCGAGTTCGTAAATTTGAAATCTCGATCCCGACTCAAATTTGACATCGGAAAGAAAAAAAATTCTTTTTTTCTGAAAATTCAAAACCTTGAGCGCAGGGTTTGTAAAACTGAAAATTAAATAAATCCTGGCCTTAAATATGTAATTAGATCATTAGTATTGTATATTAACAAGGAGCAAAGGATTAGATGTTCAAAGAATTCATGCATTTCACTATACAATCATTAGAGCCCCCCCCCCCCCCCTAAAACAAGAACCCCTGACCCTGGGGCCATAAAATTCACAATTTTGGTAGAAGCACTCTTGCTCATCATAAATATGTACTGAGTTAGTTTATTTAATACCCAGGAGCAGAGAAGAAGATTTTCAAATAAATCATGTATTTTCACTATATATAATCAATAGAGCCCCACCCTAACACCAGAACCCCTGACCCTGGGGCCATAAAATTCACAATTTTGGTAAAGGCACTCTTGCTCATCATAAATATGTACTTAGTTGGTTTATTTAATACCCAGGAGCAGAGAAGAAGATTTTCGAAGAAATAATGCATTTTTACTACCTATTTATTTAGCCCCGCCCTAGCACTAGAACCCCTGACCCCAGGGCCATGAATTTCACAATTTTGGTAGAAGACTCATAGCTGATTACAATCATGCAAACAGTTTGACTGCTTGATGTCCAGGAGTAAAGAAGAAGATTTTTAAAGATTGCATTAATTTTAGTGGTATTGGCCCCACCCCCTAGGCCCCAGGGGGGCAAGGATCATGAAATTCACAATTTTTGTTCTCCTTTACCCATAGATGCTTTGTGCCAAATTTGGTTGAAATTGGTTCAGTGGTTGCTGAGAAAAAGCTGAAAATGTTCAAATGTTAACGCACGACGGACGACGGACGACGCACGACGACGGACGAAAACAGATAGCAATAGGTCACCTGAGTTTACTCAGGTGACCTAAAAAGGAAACTAAAGGACTGATTTTTGGTTTACGCCTTTTACGTGAATTTTCACTAATATTAGACGTAATAAGGGAAACATGACTAGTAATTGTTTCATTGAATTATTATGATACTGGTAATTTGAAAGCGGATATAAGTGAATTTCTATTTTCTTAAAATCCATATAATTTTTTGGGGCTCTGTATACCGGATCGATATTCATGACGTTAAGCGTGAAGTCGCGATATGTTATGACGTTGTTCTTTAAAATACTACATTGTTCAATATAAAAGCAATTATCTCCAATTAAATTACGAAAAAATGAACCCGAAGACGAACATATCAATTTTTTAACATAGATTTATTTCAAATCAATTTTATTTTTTAAATACCAAAGGATAAACAAATTCTTCTGAACGATTTAAAAGTTATTGATATTTTCTTTAATCAAAACCTTGCCTGAAAACAAACCAAAAACGACGTTTTTCCTATACAATTCAATGTAATACCGTTGGAAATGTAACTCCAACAATGACATCTTTGGAATTCAATTACACAAAAACGTTGCAGACGAATTTTGTAAAATTTTCAGAGAATGGAATTCAAGGGTAGAGAAATCATATAGGCTATTTTCATGGTATGTTTTCGAACACTTTTAAAAGCCCTGTAAACACGCGACCTACGTTAAGTCTATGTAACGAAGATATTGTGTTTATCTGTCTGCAAAAGTTCAACAACTTAAATGGGTAATTTGATAAATAAACTATCAATAATTTAATTGTCTAAGAATAAGAGATCATATGTTCTTAGAAAGATCGCATTTATCAACAACACATTTTTTCTTCTTAAAATTCCACTATTTTACCAACTTTTTCTCCTTATACATGTACCTATGGATTCAATTTTATATTTCTTAAATTTTTATTTTCTTTTTTTTTGTCCACCTTAATTTCTTTTTCCTCTCTTTTTATTTCTTCATTTTGATAATTATTTTATATTTTAGGTATCTTGCCATTGGAATAACTGGTATTGTTATGTTTGGTACGTTAGTGATTGGTATGATTATTCTAAGGACAGTGAAACATAGAGGACGGGGAAAACGAAAATGGAGAAGAAACAAATCAGGTAGGTGTATGGAGTAGGTTTGAGGATGTTAGTTGCAGTGTTAGGGTTTAGGTGTGTGCGAGAGAGGGTGTGTGAGGGAGGGAAGGTCAGTGTGTGAGAGAAAGAGAGGAGAGACTAAATTTAAATATGCCCAATTTATGGCAAATGAGTGTTCAGCATTCAGTTGGTTTAATCAAATATTTATCCAATATATGGCACAACAACACCGTGACATACAAACGGGACAATTGACATTTGTAGAATTTTTGCATGATCCTTTTAAATTTTGTTTAATTCCTAAAAGTATTACGTTTCATAAAATAACGGTTTTCAGAATTTAAAAAATCTACTTTTATGGAGAAGAATAAAACATGTAAAAGTAAGATTAATATCAGTGTGCTCCATAACAAAAAATATTGAAAATACACTGGTACTTCTTCCTCCATTTTGTATGCGTGTTCAGAAAAGTTGAATACGTTTCCATATTTACCACGGTCTCAGAAAATCCAGAAATGAATGTAAGTAGACCAAAAATTTTGATGTAATCTTTTTAAAAAGTTGTAAGAACATATTTCTCATCTTTGCACTTTGTTTACTTGGTGGCACGCAGCCTACGTAAAGAGCCGTGATGATGTCTGCACTTAAGAACATGCAAAATATGCGACAAAACATTTTTTCAAATATCTAAGGAATGATGAATATTCGATCTGAAACATTGCTTAAGGATATCCGATCCTCAGCTAGGAAGGATAACTCCAAAAATTCATATTTAATTTGAAATGTATCAAGATGAAGCTTGAAAATGATATTTATCATGCAACAATTTTCATTATATTCATCTTTATAAGATTCAAGGTTTTTGGAAGTCTTACAAAGAGTCTTATAAAAGTTGACATATGTACCCTATAAATGGGAAAAAATAATAAAGTTTTAGAGAAACAAGACTTTCTTGAATCTAGCCTTAGATACCAATGATTATTAGCATGAAATGAAATAAGAAGTGATAAGTTGTATCTTGCAATGATAGCAAAAGCCTTTTACACTATATATGTATCATAGAATATATGACGGAAATAGAAGACAAAAAATACCAAATAGGTATAAAAATCATGACAATTTTTCTGAATGGCTGGATACCTACCGTTTTTTTAACCTAAAATATATTTTGTTGATCAATTTGCATTTAGAAAATGCATAGCTGATATTCCTATTCGCTTTTTCTGCAAAAAATATTAGAGATTTGTAGATTTTCCCTATATAATATGATTAATTTTAATCTTTATCTGAAAAGAAATACTGTGGATAAATTTACGTAGCTCTGAGGATTCAGAGATACTTTTAGGAGTATGTTTGATTACTTAACTGCTTGTTTCATAAACCTGACCATCGGACTACCTTAATTATATTGATATGAATTTTGCATTTACGAATTGTGAATCTGTTTTTAGGCGAGACAAGTAACAGCTTTTTAAAAAGCTTGCCTGACTAAATCAATCAATATCTGTAAGAAGAGTGTTAAACTTTTTGAGCAGTAATTTTGTGGGCTTAAAATATGTCCTTACTATGATATATTTTGAGAACCTTGTGTAAATGATCATTGATTTTATTTAACGTGTAGAAGAATCATCGCTACACTGCAAACTGCTGACTTCAACATTATTTGGGGGGGGGGGGGTGGTTCTGTTGTAGGGGTGGTTTGCCCTTGGATCTAAATTGATTTCAAGTTATATTGTATAACACCTATTATAAAATCTGATGTCAAATTAGGCATTGTAAACATTTTAAAAGATGGTTGTAATTAAAGGTACCCATTTTGTTTGAGTGTATTATCTCCACTGTGTAAATAATGGTGTGTTCATTAATGTTTTTCTTAAAATGGGGGGGGGGGGGGTCCACTATCATATTTTGAGAATGAAATAAAATAAAATAAAGGTTTAGGACTTCGCTTTCTTACAAATTGTGTGCATCTGAACAGATCGAGACATACAGTTGTATAATAGATCATGCATCTGGAAAACATGACTTAATTGTTGAATTGCGTTGTTTATTAGTATTGGAATAGTCCATTTATGGATTAAACCAACAGCGGGATTGGGAAACAAATTCTTTAGTGTTGCATGTCTATATGTATACTGATATATACGATCTGTTGTTTAAAAGAATTAGATAGAATTTGTAAATAGAATTTTTAGGCATTCGAAGGAGTTAAAAAGTTAATTCCAAGGAAGTTAGCACACCCATTCGTACAATAGAACACTCCAAAGAAATGGCGCGAATTTAGATAACTACATTAGGCTCTAAAAAAAGCAATTAAACCCTTTCGTAGAAATATATGGACTGGTCCAGTAGTATAGAAATACAAACAAAGGACATACGGACATGCTGAAACGGTAAATCACATGGAATGATCTGCTCCATGCTAAAAGAGTAAAGGAAGTAAACGCTGCATTATTTTGCATCAGTACTATCATTCTTTTTTCTGAAAACTCTTTCATTTAAAATGCAGGTAAAGAATTCCAATGTAAATCAGCTCACACAAAATCTAGCTCTCTAGGTATGATTTATTAGTTTCGGATCTTGGAAATATCAATCCTTATACAGCCTGACGCCGTGACGTCAGGCAATCATGATAAGTTCTAGAATCTCCCTACGATAATAAGGAAGACCACATTTTAACTGACCTTATATAAAGTCTGTGCTAGTTTATCATGTTCTCTGTTTAACAGTAGTTGTATATTTGCATTATCTTTAGGGCTGGGACGATACAACTTTTTCTATATCGATACGTATCACGATATTTGAGCCACGATACGATATGCATTACGATATGTTTAATTGCTCATAAAATCCTCTTTTGCATTGAAATAAACAAATTATTTCTTTGCAAATGAGAATAATTTATTCAAAATAGTTGTTTATATGTTGTAAAACAAAAATATTTTACTTAAGTAGTATTAATTATTATTTATTTCATATCTGTATTTATATTTAACTTAGTTATTTTATATATTAAACCCTAAATGTTAAATAAACAAAGAAAAACAGAAGTCAGATTTTATTGGGCGATATTTCGATATTTTTTTCAAATGTATCGATATGTGTATCGTCCTCACATATATCACGATATCTGGATATATCGTCCCAGCCCTAATTATATAAGTGTAAACAAGGGGAAATATATATTTGTTTGTTATTTAACGTCCCTTTCGAGAATGTTTCACCCATATGAAAACGCTGCCACCTTTCTGTAGAGAGCATCATATTTTGACCTAAACTTAGCACTCTTGAAAGGCCATTGATGTGCGAGGGATCTTTTTTGTGCCAGCAGCAACTACAACACAGCACCTCTGTTTATAGGATCTCGTTTGAACGGATCGACACATTCAACAATGGGATTAAGAACCGTGACGTAAGGATCAACTCCTTACTTCGCGACTCTAGAGCAGACGCTCAAAGCAATGCATTGCACCCCGCGGGCGATCACAGGTGCTTGCGGACAGGACCCCCCCCCCCCCCCGATATAGACCCCTGGGCTTTTTCGATTTTTTTCTCATAAAAATCTTTCATTGACATATTTGTGATAAGATCTATACCAGCAAATCGAAAAATTACCTAAAACAAACGTTCTATTAATTCCACCCTTCATTCTCTATATAAAAATCAACATATAGAGAGGGTATATATATTTTTATAAAATGTAAGTTTAAGCAAATTTTCTGAATTGATAGGATAGATTGCATCACAAATGTGTCATCCATATAAAATTTATGTGAAAAAAGTCTAACAGGCCCGGGGGTCTATATTGGGGGGGCGGGGGTCCTGTCCTCAAGCGCCTGTGCGGGCGATTGGAAATTAAACGAATACCATGTGCTAATGCTTTAAAAGAGAATGAAAACTGTTAATTTTATGGAATTCTTACACATTCGCCTTTTCTATTGTAACAAGGGGATTTGGAATTTACCATGCGATTCCCCACCTCTGGTTACTTATACTTGAATATTAAATTTCATCACCTTACGTGTTAGATAGCATGTAATGTGCTAAGTAAGGCAATTTAAATGCCAAGCATCTTTACAATCTTTTGTATATACATTGATGTGGCTACATTGATGCAACCTTTGTAAATAAAGTACTTGTGAATTGTATTTACCACATGAAATGCATCTAAAGTGTAGAGAGAGTAACGTTCCTCAAATACATAAAAACTTGTGGAGACACATATAAGGATTTTAAGACCAAAATGACTTCAGACTGTAAGCCTTGGGTAAAAAAAGGCAATTTTGATTTTCGTTTTTATTTTTGGATTGTGTTCTATACAATTGTTTTTAAAAAAAAATTTAAAAAATGTACTTATCCACGTTTGTCTGAAATTAAAACAGGTAATGAAACTTGTATCCTTTCTGCTTTTGACGTTTATTTTAAAACTTGCTCAGTTTGAAGCCATTTTTGAAGGAAAAAGTGTCTCTTTGTCTACACTGAAATTATGAGGAATGAAGCTTAATGTAATTAAGAAATAAAGTCCGCGTTTTCGTGAATGTTGCAGAATAACCTCCGAGGTCGAGAAATGTTGCTTGAAATATAAAAGCCGAGGAGTTAGCCGAGGCTTTTATATTTCAAACAACATTTCGAGACCGAGGAGGTTATTCTGCATCATTCACGACAACAAGGACTTTATTTCTATTTTACCATGGTCGATAAATACGGCTGATTGTTTCCTCTATAGAGAAACGAATTAGGTCACCATGTCTCGAATAACTGTTCTATTTAACACCAGAGAGAAATTTTGTTGACTTACCTATATATGGAATGCAGATGATTTGAGCTTTCGTTGCATTAAAAAAAGTCTTGTTTAATTACAAATTTGTTCGTAATATGTATTGAACAGTTAAAATGAATATACAAAAACAAAATAATGTTTTTGTTTTACTGCTAAAATCACGTTGTTTAATGTGTAGGGAGGTCCGTGGAATAGCCCCGCTTAGCTATAGAAACCGACATTCATCAGCAACTTGATGCAATTTACGTTCACTTGTTTATGCTGCAAAAGACGACACATCGATGCGGTCTAAACAAGTATTTCATTCTACAACCAAACATGCATTTGAATTGTTCAGATTTGATACGTGTTTCTGATCTGATAATTTTTTGATGACGTTCGTGATCTATTGATCTATGTCCGCGGCTTCCTTTCAAGTTTTCAATAACCGTGGTAGAATCTATGTTATACGATACATGTAATATTACTTGGTTAAAAAGTTATGTTTTATCTTAAATGTTAAGATAAGCTTCATTCCTTAGATATACTTAAGGTATATATACTTTTCTTTTACAGTAAATAGACACTTGAGCGATATTTTAAAGTACATATCACATATATGCTACTTGTTAGTCCATTATCTATACACTGAATTGACGATGGACTTTCCAGATTATGACAAGGGGCATACGGCGCGTGTGACCGGTCAGCAGAGGATGCTCACTCCTCCATGGCACCGGATTACACATCTGATGTTTAGCAGATCCGTGTTTGCTCTGCTCCTGTTTTGTATTGTTCTTCAACATTTGATATTGAATACGGTTCATTATCTCCATATGATTCATGTATACAGAATTGATTTATAATTTTAGATACACGTGTTCATGCAATGAAGTTTAATATTCTGACTGTTGAAAGGAGAAGGGCTAACAAGGCATTCAGAATGTTCATGTCTTCAGATATATAAAAATCATATTAAATTTGTGAAAATAGAACATAGAGTAAATTTTTCATAATTTAAATTATGATAAACAAATCCAATCTGAGAAAAATTTTCTCGAAAAAAAAAATTAGTCCAGACCTGTAATTGTAAATGGTTTTCGTGGGGTTCGAACCCCTATCAATAAAAACATTGAGTATCGCCACAGGCACTTGAGGGCTGAACCCCCCTCCTTTCCATTATATTTTTTTAATCTGGGATTGACACACTTTTTCGAAGTTTTTTTCATCTATTGGTAGTATAATAAGCATATTACTTAATACATGTATTGATAATGTAACCGATTTGTTTCTATAGGCCTTTTTGAATACCGGTATATCGTTTTAGACTGATACTACGCATCTCCTGATAAGAAGTAAAGTGGACTCTTAACTAAATGGCATTTCTCCGAAAATAAATCGAATGTTGTGTCGTAGATATGTATTCTAAAGTATAGTGGGTCTTTGCTCCATGTTTTTGTTAACCAAAAAAAGTACATTTTACGCAAACTTCCTTTTAAAAAATGAAAAAAGGCCAACTGCAATCGAAAAACTGTGTAAACGTATGAGAAAATGAACCCTTTTGGCCTCTTAAGTGTACTAGCATTAATTTTATACGTTTTTATTGGCAGGTAATTTCAATCTTAGAAAGAATTTTGCCAATTGTGGAGATTCTTTAAAAGAGATTAATGTTAGATGAAAAAAACTTATAATTAAATTTTATCATTTCACCTTCATACATGTATTTGTCGCACCATAGAATAATCTTGCCATATTACACAGGTGGAGAGAATACCCGAAATCGCGTACATGTATAATACTCGATATTAGGGTATCGTTGAATCCGTGAAATCGGGTATAGGAGGTGTAATTACTTTATAAAACTTAAACAATGGGATGGGGCATGTTGTCGAGTTAACTTTCATCTAGATACACATGTTTTCTAAAGGAATTACCAGCCAAGTAAGAATTTGTGCGTCAAGATTAAGGGGGATGTACAAGCCAATTGGATCTAGTCTGGTGTGAAATAAGAAATGCCAAGAATGCGCTTAATACTCGTCTAAACTAGCCCAAAGTTACTCAAAGTGTTAATGCACTAGTTACCTACTGTTAGAGACCAAAATTAGTAAATAATTAAGTTTATTTTGTCTTAATTAGGAGGAAATTAATCATGGTAGAACTGCGCAGCTACAGCATTCACGAGATGAAAAATGCATAGAAAATGGTGTTAGTTTGATTCATTGATAATATGGCTACAACCATTTGTTTTGCTTTTTTCTTGTCATTATCTAAAATTCTTGAAAATTTGATTTTTTATATGTGTGTCTTCCTGAGGCCATGTGTTTATTTCGTCCGCCATTCCTCTGTCACCCAGAGTTCGAATAACATTGATTTTACAATAAATGCGACCATAATAACACCAAGACAAGAAATTACTAAGTTATAATCATTAGGTAATATTACTTACTACTTTTATTTGTTGCATCGCTTCCTCTGATTAATGAAAAACTGCGATTTTAACCCCACTTCAGCAAATCGGGAAAAATTGTTTTGTTCGCAGCTCGAGTTTCCTAGATAATATTACTACACTGAGCACATGGTTGGCATGTGCATATATCTGCTGTAGATAGATGCGTTTATTACCATGATCATACTTAATTTTTCGTGGAACAAGTCTTGATAATTTGTTGGTTTCTTTAAAACTCAAGAAAAAAGATAAAAAATGCCCTAAACATATGTGTTTACGTCGGGTCTTTTTTTTTCTGTGGCGATAGAAGTTATTTTGAATATGGGGCACTGTAAGGAGGATGCTTAGCATTTAATTTGAAAATGTTAAACAATATGCGATGCATGAAAAACAAATTGCAATTACATGTCTTACATTCGAAAAGTTGGTATATATATCTATTTTGTTTAGCAGTTACATAGAATAAAATAGGCAGTTATAGGATTTCCTTCAGGTACCTCACATAAATAGCTTGATTGTTTGCAATGACCAACACATTGTATGGAGTAATGTTTGGACATAAAAACGCATCATGTCTCATTATGTTGACTACGTTGTAAGCTCTCGCTCAATGAACATACGAAGCTTGGTGAAATATATTGAATTGTTTCTTTGAAATTTAGAAGCAATCACAATGTTTGCAAACAAAGGTCCCATTGTATATGCTATGTCTACCATCGCAAAAAAAACTAGTGCTAATTGTAACGGGAACCGTTACAGATGTTCCCAAACGCTCCCCAACTCCTTTTTGGTGCAATATTCCCTGTAAGCTTCATTAAATAAGACAAACTCTGTGCATTTTTGACTTTAACAACGATTTTTCAGAAGGATACCAATTATATTCAACTTTTAGCATTGCACCCGTGCGCATGTGAATGCATGTGCGTTATGATCATATCATCTTGTCTACACTATCAACATATCTTAATATACAATATATTAAAGCATTCAGTCCAAAAGTATGAAATATCACTCTTTTAAACGTATTTTTCATTTCACTCGTGTCAAATGCACGCACGTGTGTGCACGTGCATGATGACCATACCTTCTTGTAGGAGTCCCTGATATCTATCTATATTCTAAATCCCATCCTGTTTGGTTGAAAAACAAGGGAGTTATAGCCATTTCAAGTTTAAGCCAATCAGATTGCAGCACACGTGCATGCGCGTGATTTCATGATTTTTTTCTACATCATATTGTAGTATATCCTAATGCATGACTATGTTTTAAATTTCAAAGCATTTCGTCAAAAAACAAAGGAGATATAGTCATTTAAAGTTTCAGCCAATCAGATTGCAGCAAGCGGGCATGCGCATGCTTTCATGAAAATTCTTACATACGACGCTGTAGATCTTCATAATGTAGGTCTATGTTCAAAATTTCAAAGGATTATGACAAGAAATAAGAAAGATATTGAGACTTTAGTTTCAGCCAATCAGAGCAAAGCACACGTGCATGCGCGTGAGATCTTACTTTTTTGACCATGTCGTTTCGTCTATCCTTCTAATATATACTTATAATATAAATTTCAAAGCATTTCATCAATAATTTAAATAGTTACGTCTGTATCAATTATATTGGACATTTCTCGTGTTGCACGTGCGAGCTCTTGCAAGCACATGTGCATGCACATGCTTTCATGATAAATCTTATATTACAGGCTGTAGATCTCCCTAATGTATGACTATGTTCAAAATTTCAAATGATTTTATCAAAAAACAAAAAAGATATTGAGACTTTAGTTTCAGCCAATCAAAGCGAAGTGCACGTGCATGCGCGTGCGATCTTGCTATTTTGACCATGTCATCTTGTGCATACTACTAATATATCCTTACATTATAAGTTTCAAAACATTTCGTCATAAAATAGAAAAGTTACGGTTATATCCATTATATATTGGTCATTTTAAGTTTTGCACGTGCGCGCTCTTGCAAGCACGTGCGCGCAAAATGACCTTGATTCCGCAAATCTACATAACATGCCTACTTACCCTAAAAAGGTTTCACTTAAGTCGGATGTGTAGTTTACAAGATCACTCGCGGAAAAGATTTTCCCAGGAAGAAAAATAATAATAATAATAATAAGAATAATAACTAGTGCTAATTGTAACGGGAACCGTTACAGATGTTCCCCAAACGCTCCCCATTTCCCTTTTGTTGCCTTATTCCCTGTAAGCTTGATTAAATAAGACAAACGCGATACATTTAAGACTTAAACAAAGTTTTACCAGAAGTATTCAATTTAAGCATTGCACGCATGCGCATTTGAATGCATGTGCGTAATGACCATATCATCTTGTCTACACTATTGATATATTTTAATATACTAAATATTACAGCATTTAATCCAAAAATATGTTGAATCTAGTGTATTTGGAATTTTACTCATTTCACGTGCACGCACGTGCATGCATGTGCATGATGACCATTCCCTGCTGTAGGAGTCTATAATATCTATCTATGTTCTGAATCCCATCCTGTTTGGTTGAAAATCAAGGGAGTTATAGCCATTTAAAGTTTCAGCCAATCAGATTGCAGCGCACGTGCATGCGTGTGTTTTCATGACAATTTTTATATATCATATTGTAGGATATCCTAAAGCATGCCTTTGTTTTAAATTTCAAAGCATTTCGTCAAAAAACAAAAAAGATATTGAGATTTTTGTTTCAGCCAATCAGAGCGAAGCGCACGTTCATGCACGTGCAAGTATGTTCATGATGACTATATCTTCTTCTAGGAGTCCATTATGTTTGTCTACGTTCTAAATCCCATGCTGTTTGGTTGAAAAACACGGGAGTTATAGCCATTTAAAGTTTGAGCCAATCAGATTGCAGCGCACGTGCATGCGCGTGATTTGATGAAAATTCTTATATACCATATTGTAGAATATCCTAAAGCATGCCTATGTTTTAAATTTCAAAGCATTTCGTCAAAAAACAGAGAAGATATTGAGATTTTTGTTTCAGCCAATCAGAGCAAAGCGCACGTGCATGCGCGTGAGTTCGTGCGAATTTGACAGTATCACATTATCTACACTACTAATCTATCCTTATATAATGAGTTTCAAATCATTTCATCAAAAAATGTTAAAGTTATAGCTATATTAAGTATATCAGTTAATTCACTCATTTCACGCGCACGCACGTGCATGCGTATGCGCGCAAAATGACCTTCGTTCCGCACACCTACACTACACACCTATTAACCCTAAAAAGGTTTTAGCTCAGTTGGGTGAACAGTTTCTGAGAACACTCGCGGACAAAAAAGTACCGGAGAACAAATAAGAAAAAAAATAATAATAATAATAATAACTAGTGCTAATTGTAACGGGAACCGTTACAGATGTTCCCCAAACGCTCCCCAACTCCCTTTTGGTGCCATATTCCCTGTAAGCTTCATTAAAGAAGGCAAAATCTATGTATTTAAGATGTAAGCAACGTTTTCCCAAAAGTATACCAAGTATTTCAAATTTAAGCAATGCAGGCGTGCGCATGTGATTGCATGAGCGTAATAACGATATCATCTTGTCTACACTATTTTACTCATTGCACGTGCACGCACGTGCATGATGACCATACCTTCTTGTAGGAGTCCATTACGTCTGTCTATGTTCTTAATCCCATCCTGTTTGGTTGAAAAACAAGGGAGTTATAGCCATTTAAAGTTTAAGCCAATCAGATTGCAGCGCACGTGCATGCGCGCGTTTTCATGACAACTATTATATATCATATTGTAGGACATCTTAAAGTATGCCTATGTTTTAATTTTCAAAGCATTTTGTAAAAAAACAGAAAAGATATTGAGATTTTTGTTTCAGCCAATCAGAGCAAAGCGCACGTGCACGCACGTGCATGCATGTGAATGGTGACCATACCATCTTGTAGGAGTCCTTTATGTCTATCTATGTTCTAAATCCCATGCTGTTTGGTTGAAAACCAAGGGAGTTATAGTCATTTAAAGTTTCAGCCAATCAGATTGCAGCGCACGTGCATGCGCGTGATTTCATGAAAAATTTTATATATCATATTGTAGTACATCCTAATGCATGTCTATGTTATAAATTTCAAAGCATTTCATCATAAAACAAAAAAGATATTAAGATTTCTGTTTCAGCCAATCAGAGCAAAGCGCACGTGCATGCGCGTGAGTTCATGCAAATTTGACCATGTCATCTTATCTACACAACTTATATATCTTTATATAATGAGTTTCAAAACATTTCATCAAAAAATATAAAAGTTACAACCATATTAAATATATCAGTCATTTTACTCATTGCACGCGCCCGCACGTGCATGCGTATGCGCGCAAAATGACCTTCGTTCCGCACATCTACACAACATGCCTACTAACCCTAAAAAGGTTTTAACTTAATTTGGTGAACAGTTTCTGAGAACACTTCCGGACAAAAAAGTACCGGAGAAGAAATAAGAAGAAAAAAGAATAATAATAATAACTAGGGCTAATTGTAACGGGAACCGTTACAGATGTTCCCCAAACGCTCCCCAACTTCCTTTTGGTGCCATATTCCCTTTAACCTTAATTAAATAAGACAAACGCGATACATTTAAGACTTTAACAAAGTTTTACCAGAAGTATTCAATTTCAGCATTGCACGCATGCGCATTTGAATGCATGTGCGTAATGACCATATCATCTTGTCTACACTATTGATATATTTTAATATACTAAATATTACAGCATTTAATCCAAAAATATCTTTAATCTAGTGTATTTAGAATTTTACACATTTCACGTGCATGCCTGTGCATGATGACCATTCCCTGTTGTAGGAGTCTATAATATCTATCTATGTTCTGAATCCCATGCTGTTTGGTTGAAAACCAAGGGAGTTATAGCCATTTAAAGTTTCAGCCAATCAGATTGCAGCGCACGTGCATGCGCGTGATTTGATAAAAATTAATATATATGACATTTTAGGATATCCTAAAGCATGCCTATGTTTTAAATTTCAAAGCATTTCGTCAAAAAACAAAAAAGATATTGAGATTTTTGTATCAGCCAATCAGAGCGAAGCGCACGTTCATGCACGTGCAAGCATGTTGATGATGACCATACCTTCTTCTAGGAGTCCATTATGTTTGTCTATGTTCTAAATCCCATGCTGTTTGGTTGAAAAACAAGGGAGTTATAGCCATTTAAAGTTTAAGCCAATCAGATTGCAGCGCACGTGCATGCGCGTGATTTGATGAAAATTCTTACATACCATATTGTAGGATATTCTAAAGCATGCCTAAGTTTTAAATTTCAAAGCATTTCGTCAAAAAACAGAGAAGATATTGAGATTTTTGTTTCAGCCAATCAGAGCAAAGCGCACGTGCATGAGCGTGAGTTCGTGCTAATTTGACAGTGTCACCTTATCTACACTATTAATATATCTTTATATAATGAGTTTCAAATCATTTCAGTAAAAAATGTAAAAGTTATAGCTATATTAAGTATATCAGTCATTTCACTCATATCAGCGCACGCACGTGCATGCGTATGCGCGCAAAATGACCTTCGTTCCGCACACCTACACTACACACCTATTAACCCTAAAAAGGTTTTAGCTCAGTTGGGTGAACAGTTTCTGAGAACACTCGCGGACAAAAAAGTCCGGAGAAGAAATAAGAAGAAAAAAGAATAATAATAAGAAACAGAGTAAAAACAATATGTTCCCCAACTTCGTTTGGGGAACATAACTAGTGCTAATTGTAACGGGGACCGTTACAGATGTTCCCCAAACGCTCCCCAAATCCCTTTTTGTGCCTTCCTGTAAGACATTTTACAAAATATGATCAGTATCGAAGGATTTCATCAAAGAATTATAAAAGGTATAATGATATCAACTATATGTCATTTAACGCATTGTACGCGCGCGCACGTGCATGTGCAAGATGATCATAGCATGTTGTCTAAACAATTAGCATATCTATATATCGTGAGAATAAATAAAAAAAATCTTTACAATATACATTTTAATGTTTTTTAAAAATATTGGCCCTTTTGCATATTTCGCGCGCGCACTTGCATGAAAGAATGTTCGTGCATTCAATTTTGATAGTACCATTATGTAGGAATCCATGATACCTATTCATATTCTAAATTTTATCCCGTTTCGTTGAAAACTAAGAAAGTTATAGACAATTAAAATATCAGCCAATCAGATTGCAGCACACGTGCATGCGCATGCTTTTCATGATAATTCTTATATACCATGCTGTAGATCTTTATAATGTATAACCATGTTCAAAATTTCAAAGGATTTTATCGAAAAACAAGAAAGATACTGAGACTTTAGTTTCAGCCAATCAGAGCGAAGCGCACGTGCATGCGCGTGAGATCTTACTATTTTGATCATGTCATCTAGTCTATGCTTCTGATATATCCTTATATTATAACTTTCAAAACATTTCAAAAAAAAATTAAATAGTTACGTTTATATCAATTATATTGGACATTTCTAGTGTTGCACGTGCGCGCTCTTGCAAGCACACGTGCATGCACATTCTTTCATGACAATTCTTTTATACCAGGCTTTAGATCTCCCTAATGTATGACTATATTCAAAATTTCAAATGATTTTATCAAAAAACAAGAAAGATATCGAGACTTTAGTTTCAACCAATCAGAGCGAAGCACACGTGCATGCGCGTGAAATCTTGCAATTTTGACCATGTCATCTTGTCTATGCTACTAATATATCCTTATATTATGAGTTTCAAAACATTTCATAAAAAAATTAAAAAAGTTACGGCAATATTCATTATATTGGTCATTTCACGCGTTGCACGTGCACGCTCTTGCAAGCACGTGCGCGCAAAATGACCTTCGTTCCGCAAATCTACATAACATGTCTACTGACCCTAAAAAGGTTTCACCTTAGTCAGATGTGTAGTTTACAAGATCATTCGCGGAAAAGATTTTCCCAGGAAGAAGAAAAATAATAATAATAATAAGAAGAAACAGAGTAAAAACAATATGTTCCCCAACTTCGTTTGGGGAACATAATAAGAAGAAACCGAGTAAAAACAATATGTTCCCAAACTTCGTTTGGGGAACATAATAAGGCAGCAAAATTCAAATTCTCATTTCTCTACTAAGATTTTTACATCGGGCTCGGAGTTGGTTTTCTTCAGAAAGACAGGACTGGGTTCAAGGCGACTAGGGGTACCACACCGGTAATTGACCAATCAAAATGAACTTAGTCAATTGTAGGTCCATACATTAAGCCGATTTTCCTTTCTTTTGAGAGTTTTTTTAATTTCCTTCCAGGCCAGTTTGACAACTCTGGTACCTGTGCCTAGGAAATTTTATCTACTCTATAAATAAATAAAGTTTTTTGACAGGAACTATTTCTCCAGGGCATAGGAGGCTACTTCCTGGGGTGCTTTTGTGATGTTTATAAAGACATGGAAAACACGTGGATTTGAGGGTAGCCCTGTTTGCATATGCAAATAAATCAGAAAATGTCGTGTACGTACCCTGGTTTTTTGGTGTCAGCTAATGTGACAGGTATTGTTTAACACCCCCTTATCAATATTTTTTCATGAATTCAAACACGTGAGGTTTTACTGGAAAGAAACGTGTATTGCTTTTTAATATACCGAAACTCGCTATTTCTGGGGATTGTGTAATTCTAAAAAAAATTCAGATAAATTTCAATGGTGAAATAAAAGAAGAATGCTTGGTATTAAAATATTAATTCATATCAGTAGAATTGAATGCTATTAACGACATCTGGAGAAATAGGCTTTAAAAGGTTTATATCATATCTTTGTTCGTCTGCACTTAAATTTCAAACACGACAGAATTTGTAATTTTTGCCGTAAAAATTCATAATTTCTATATACTTTAGAGACTTACCGTAAAACTTTCAGGAAACTTTCTATGAAGTCTTTTCTGCACCTTAAGTGAAATTTTATGTCGTTCCCAGGTGTTGATCGAGTTTCAGAGAAATTTTCTACGTTGTTATTGATTTTTTTTTTTTAAGGAGAAGGGGGGGGGGGTTGACTTTTTTATTCTAAGCATTTGTTAAAGTGAGTTTGTAAATACATCTACGAACTTGAGCTGGATTGTGACCTTTGGGTCAAGGGGTCAAAGGTCAAGGTCAAAGGTCAAGGTCATCAAAGCATTTCATAAAGAAATATAAAAGTAACGGCCATATCAAGTATACAAGTCATTTGATCATTGCACGCGCGCGAAGGTGCAATGCATGAAAGCTATATCATCGTGACTACACTTTTAATGTGTTTCTATTCTTTGAATTTTGAAACGTTTCATAAAAAAAATTACGACTATATCAAGTAAATCGGTCATTTAACGCATTGCGCGCGCACACGTGCATGCAAGTCCTTGCATTCAAGTTTGATAGTAGCATAATGTAAGAATCCGTCATATCTATTCATATTCTAAATTTCATCCTGTTTTGTTGAGAATCAAAAAAGTTATAGGCATTTAAAGTTTAAGCCAATCAGATCGCAGCACACGTGCATGGGCGTGGTTTCTTGAAAACTTTTATATATCATAGCTTAGGACGTATTAAGGTATGATTATGTTTTAAAATTCAAAGTATTTTGTCAAAAAACAAGTAAGATATTGAGATTTTTGTTTCAGCTAATCAGAGCAAAGCGCACGTGCATGCGCGTGCATGCATGTGCATGATGACCGTAACTTCTTATAGGAGTCTATTGTGTCTGTCTATGTTCTAAATCTTATCGTGGTTGGTTGAAAAACAAGGGAGTTACAGCCATTTGAAGTTTAAGCCAATCAGATTGCAGCGCACGTGCATGCGCATGCTTTCATGACAAATGTTATACATCATGTTGTAGGACATCTTAAAGTATGCTTATATTTTAAATTTCATACCATTTCGTCAAAAAACGGAAAAGATATTGAGATTTTTGTTTCAGCCAATCAGAGCGAAGCGCACGTAAATGCGCGTGAGTTCTTGCTAATTTGACAGTGTCACATTATCTACACTATTAATATATCCTTATATAATGAGTTTCAAAGCATTTCATCGGAAAATGTTAAAGTTATGGCTATATTAAATATATTAGTCATTTCAGTCATTTCACGCGCCCGCACGTGCAGGCGTATGCGCGCAAAATGACCTTCGTTCCGCACACCTACACAACACACCTATTAACCCTAAAAAGGTTTTAGCTCAGTTGGGTGAACAGTTTCTGAGAACACTCGCGGACAAAAAAGTACCGGAGAAGAAATAAGAAGAAAAAAGAATAATAATAATAATAATAAGAAACCGAGTAAAAACAATATGTTCCCAAACTTCGTTTGGGGAACATAATAAGGCAGCAAAATTCAAATTCTCATTTCTCTACTAAGATTTTTACATCGGGCTCGGAGTTGTTTTCTTCAGAAAGACAGGACTGGGTTCAAGGCGACTAGGGGTACCACACCGGTAATTGACCAATCAAAATGAACTTAGTCAATTGTAGGTCCATACATTAAGCCGATTTTCCTTTCTTTTGAGAGTTTTTTTAATTTCCTTCCAGGCCAGTTTGACAACTCTGGTACCTGTGCCTAGGAAATTTTATCTACTCTATAAATAAATAAAGTTTTTTGACAGGAACTATTTCTCCAGGGCATAGGAGGCTACTTCCTGGGGTGCTTTTGTGATGTTTATAAAGACATGGAAAACACGTGGATTTGAGGGTAGCCCTGTTTGCATATGCAAATAAATCAGAAAATGTCGTGTACGTACCCTGGTTTTTTGGTGTCAGCTAATGTGACAGGTATTGTTTAACACCCCCTTATCAATATTTTTTCATGAATTCAAACACGTGAGGTTTTACTGGAAAGAAACGTGTATTGCTTTTTAATATACCGAAACTCGCTATTTCTGGGGATTGTGTGTAATTCTAAAAAAAATTCAGATAAATTTCAATGGTGAAATAAAAGAAGAATGCTTGGTATTAAAATATTAATTCATATCAGTAGAATTGAATGCTATTAACGACATCTGGAGAAATAGGCTTTAAAAGGTTTATATCATATCTTTGTTCGTCTGCACGTAAAGAATGACTGCACTTAAGCTATGAGAGTTGGATCCCAATGATTTGCGGAAAATAAAATTCCAAAATTCATTAAATTTATGTTTTATAGGTATTAAACAATATCTTAAGAGCAGGTTTTGGTTTATTGTATTACACGAAAGTATTAAATAATGCCGAGTGACACTAGCTTTTAAAACAGGGGTCTAACTGTTTTGTCTCATTTCTATTGTTATTCATATGCATACCAGTTTTCAACGACATTGTTTACATCGAGCCGCTACTTGACCATTTTTTCTAATTTGCACTGAACGTGTATTTTAACTAAAACTTATACATATCCGAAGGACATTGCTGGTCAAGTTGCGGCTCATATCTAATTTTTAAAAAATTGTACCCAAACTTCGCTCGAGATAGCCTCTAAATTAGCAGGTTACGAGTTTCAGCCCATGTGACCCCTTTGATATTATAATCACTTTTCTCACGTGACATTCAAGTGTTCGACACGCTTTCATTGTGTAAGTCGTTGGAAAATTCTTTTCATATCTAGATGTACTTCCATCTTCAAAATATTGAAGATCCTTGCGTACATTTTATTAGCGTTTTAAAGTTTACGTTGATTTCTTTCACTATAGTGTTTTTGTTCGGGGTATTTTAAAAGTAAAAAGGTATTATTTTGCTGATTACATGCTGTACACATAGCAGTGGCAGATCCAGAAATTTGAAAACGGGAGCCCGACCAGTTTTAGGTCAGGGTAGAAGCCCACAGTCATCATTAAAAAAAACTAATGTTTTATTTTATTTTTACGTTACTAATAAGTCCACAATTATTATTCAATACGATTAAGATAAAGTGAAAATGATTCATTTTTTTTTTAATACACTGTAGCTACGAACACTTGAGCAATGAAATTTTAAGCATTCCAATTTTATAAGAACGTTAGATAGAGAAAATTATGCAGTGCTTGATAATGTAGAACCCGAAATTCATTTTTTTAATGCATTGTCCTTTGTACTCTGAATACCGATTAAAACTTTTTTTTGAAAATTAACTCTGCCAATAATCAAATGGCAAGGTCATATATGGATTTACTGTGTGTACTTATTTCAGATTATCCTATAGACAGGTTGCAAATTATTTTTCATTTATGCGAAGACAGCCCATTATGTTAAGAAAATAAAATGTATTTCAGTGTCATTTTTATCTACCAATAATTCTCAAAACAGACACTTACAACCTAAGCGTACAAAATGCATACATATATTTATCACAATTGTGTTTATTTTTATGAACTTTTTGTTTTTTCTCTTAATATTCTGCTCTTTATACTTACTAACTCTACTTACTTACGTGGAAACAAATTAATGAAATTATATGCATGGTTATAAATCATTCATTTTTCGTACAAAATGAACACAAAACCCTCTTCTCAAATACGGAAAACCATGCGCTTATGATCCATTTCCATGTGATTTAAATGTCTCCGCCCCTTTGCTGCGACCTTAAAATCGAAAGCGGTCCAGTTCAATTTTCCGGAATTTATGGGTTAAACATGTTCTTTTCAATAGCGTTGTATGTAATTATTGAAATATGTATGACGAAAAATTATAGAAATAAATGTCAAAAGCATATGCTTGCACATTTATCATAGATTAGTTCAGCGATTTATTGTAATGTTAAGCTTCAAATGGGTAGCCGAAAAGGTTCCAAATAACGTCCTTAAGTGCAGTCATTCTTTCAAACACGACAGAATTTGTAATTTTTGCCGTAAAAATTCATAATTTCTATATGCCTTAGAGACTTACCGTAAAACTTTCAGGAAACTTTCTATGAAGTCTTTTCTGCACCTTAAGTGAAAATTTATGTCGTTCCCAGGTGTTGATCGAGTTTCAGAGAAATTTTCTACGTTGTTATTGATTTTTTTTTTTAAGGAGAAGGGGGGGGGGTTGACTTTTTTATTCTAAGCATTTGTTAAAGTGAGTTTGTAAATACATCTACGAACTTGAGCTGGATTGTGACCTTTGGGTCAAGGGGTCAAAGGTCAAGGTCAAAGGTCAAGGTCATCAAAGCATTTCATAAAGAAATATAAAAGTAACGGCCATATCAAGTATACAAGTCATTTGATCATTGCACGCGCGCGAAGGTGCAATGCATGAAAGCTATATCATCGTGACTACACTTTTAATGTGTTTCTATTCTTTGAATTTTGAAACGTTTCATAAAAAAAATTACGACTATATCAAGTAAATCGGTCATTTAACGCATTGCGCGCGCACACGTGCATGCAAGTCCTTGCATTCAAGTTTGATAGTAGCATAATGTAAGAATCCGTCATATCTATTCATATTCTAAATTTCATCCTGTTCTGTTGAGAATCAAAAAAGTTATAGGCATTTAAAGTTTAAGCCAATCAGATCGCAGCACACGTGCATGGGCGTGGTTTCTTGAAAACTTTTATATATCATAGCTTAGGACGTATTAAGGTATGATTATGTTTTAAAATTCAAAGTATTTTGTCAAAAAACAAGTAAGATATTGAGATTTTTGTTTCAGCTAATCAGAGCAAAGCGCACGTGCATGCGCGTGCATGCATGTGCATGATGACCGTAACTTCTTATAGGAGTCTATTGTGTCTGTCTATGTTCTAAATCTTATCGTGGTTGGTTGAAAAACAAGGGAGTTACAGCCATTTGAAGTTTAAGCCAATCAGATTGCAGCGCACGTGCATGCGCATGCTTTCATGACAAATGTTATACATCATGTTGTAGGACATCTTAAAGTATGCTTATATTTTAAATTTCATACCATTTCGTCAAAAAACGGAAAAGATATTGAGATTTTTGTTTCAGCCAATCAGAGCGAAGCGCACGTAAATGCGCGTGAGTTCTTGCTAATTTGACAGTGTCACATTATCTACACTATTAATATATCCTTATATAATGAGTTTCAAAGCATTTCATCGGAAAATGTTAAAGTTATGGCTATATTAAATATATTAGTCATTTCAGTCATTTCACGCGCCCGCACGTGCAGGCGTATGCGCGCAAAATGACCTTCGTTCCGCACACCTACACAACACACCTATTAACCCTAAAAAGGTTTTAGCTCAGTTGGGTGAACAGTTTCTGAGAACACTCGCGGACAAAAAAGTACCGGAGAAGAAATAAGAAGAAAAAAGAATAATAATAATAATAACTAGAATCTTGTTGCCATGGCAACAAATAAGTCTTCCGTTCTTCTAAATCTGTTAGAAATTGCTTTTTTCTCTGCAAAAAACATAGATATCATATGTACTCTGAAAGAAAAAAAAACTGCAAAAAAGGTCTTTCAGTACTTAAGGTACTTTGATTTTCATGACCAACCTTGTTCTTATGCATTTTGGCACTCATAAGAGCTACACGTGTATCATAGACAAACCAACGGACGAACGAACCCCGTACTCTCAAAAACTTCACTGTGTTTATGTTCTGGCACAATTGTGATGGTGTTATAAAAATGCCATGAACTAAGCTAGTACCACATTAAACGTAAAGTCGTTGATTTTTACAGTAATACTATCGAGATTTGTCATTCAACTACAGGAATTATTCAGCAATCGATTAATTGATTATATGTTGTTTAATGTCTCTCTCGAGAATTTTTCACATTGAGAAGCCTCCACTCGCCGGTGGAGACTGCAAAATGTTGTCCTATAACTTGGCTCTAATCGCCTTTGAGCAGTGAGGAATCTTTTTGAGTCAGTATACAGTTAAAGTATATCGTTTCGGGAGTCAGCAAGATTCCAGTTCCCCAAGAGCAAGTCTATTTCCCGAGGCGCTTGCGCCGTGGTAATTTGGCTTGCTCGTGGGGAACTGGAATCTTGCTGACTCCCGAAATGATATACTTTAACTGTTTTATTATACCGAAACAAACACTGAAACAAGACATTTGAAAAAGTTATGTTCAATACTGTATTCTGTAACAATGTTTAATTCCAACAGGAATAAATAAAAATACGACAAAACATGATACAGTCATGAAAGAAATTCCATTTTATCAACAAATCAGTTCATTGTCCGAGTTTTTACTTAGTAAAATCGAAAGTGACATTACGCAAATCTTGAGCTCGCCATTTCTGTTGTCGCTCGCTTCCAGTAAACTGGTTCTTTTTGATTGATATGGGACCAGTTGACTCGCGATGCATTCCGATTCATTAATGAATATTCATGAGTTTACTCGGAACATTTTTAAGTTTGTCGTCAGTGTTTTCAATAAGATTTTCAATAGAAGGAAAAATAGATGGAATAGCAGGAAACCAGTCTCGGAGAGGGGTCTGGGGGCCACCTTAGGCCCCCAGCGGGTTCAGGGCAGAGCCCTGGTAGGGGGCCCAGGGGGTGGGGGCAAAGCCCCCCGGCCGAAAACGAAATTCAGCATTTTTGACTCACTTTTCTTACCTCTCAGGCCATTAAAAAAGTACTATTTTTTCACATTCCTGTCACTATAAATTATCAAATTTTACGTTAAAAAAAAGCCAATTAGAAAACAATTTTTGTCTTTTCACAGATTTGATTGACAGATTTTTGACAGGCTGAGTTATTTTTTTCTTCTGAAAACTATGTGTCTATTAAAACATACAGACAATTTAAGTATGAAATTATAGTACAGACAATAATTGTATGTGTAAAATATTATACTGAAAATTCTACATATTTATTCCCTTTCACATAAATTGTTCAGGACTTTTATCTATATTTAAAAAAAATTATTTAGTCAAAAATTTAAGATTTTTTAAACACTTGGTGATATACAGTACCCCCTAAAAATTGAAATATTCTGCAATCTTAGACTTTTAATAAAATAATCTTGAAACTGATTTAATTTTTTGACATTTTGTACAGATTGTCAGAACAAAGTAATTAAGAAAATGGAATTTGATACAAAATACTAAGTGTACATTAAATCCTTCCCAAATGTGAAAACGATAACTGTCCCTGTATTTCAAGAGATCTTACACGAATAAATGAGAATAAAATTTTCAGTTTGATGATATTCTGTAAGAATTTCTACGTCTGAGTCACGTCTTAGCTTAACATTTGATATTTTCATTTTGAGTAAATTCTGTAAGAATTCATACATTTTTTAGTAAGGTCTTAAAATTATATTGGCCTAGATATCATGGATGTAGATATTTGCTGTTGTTTCACCGGGGAACTCCTCACTTAATATTGAGTCTGTGGCACAATCAATTTTAAATCGAAAATTTTAAAACACAAACAAATCTTTTCGGAAGGTACCATACTTTATGCCTCTTAATGTATGTGATCTCAAACGCATGTGTTACAGCAGCAGCACGTTTCTCCACGACTTCCCTCAAATATTTGTTGTCCGCGACGCCATTACATGACTATCGATCTAAACAAACTTCCTTGAAAAAAGAGCGCACTCAAGGGAAGCAACTCTAGATCAAGGAAATAGTTGCGATAAAATCTACGGATTTCACGTATCAGCCCCGGCAAAATCCTAATGCCGGAAATTTCATAGCCGGCAAAATTTCTCGTACAGGCGGTTAATTTTGCCGGTTGCCGGTTCTTATTGAAAACACTGGTCGTAAGTTGAAAGAAAATGCTAAGTGTTCCGAATAGGTGTGTATCAGTTTATCAAAAAACGTATTTTTTTTTTGCAGGGAATCAGTCTGTTTTGCAGGGAATCGGTTTATTCACGGTGATTTTCAGGAAATCAGCAAAATATATCGATTTACTTTTATATAGTAAAAAATCAGTAGAGGTATAATAATACCATCTGACACACGGGACCTCGATTTAAACGATCTCATCTGACGGACCGGTCTCCACGTCCCACAACTGAAGTCCATAATACAGATATATGATGCTCTAGCCATGTTTTTATTTTATTTTTCATTTCTCAAATTTGTTGCATCAGATTTTCTTAAAGAACATACTTAATTAAAATCATTTCGAACAACTTTATTGCAATGCATACAGCGTCCGGTGATTTTGATTGACAGGTCAATACATGTGCACTTAGTGTAATACTTCTTAAGCAGAAAAAATATACAGAGAGTGACTATGACGGACTATGAAATCAGAAAATATTTAATAAACAACGGGTACAACTGATATAGAACTGATTTTTTGTCTATGTAAATGGATAGGATAATCAGGATTAAAAGGGAATCTCTCTCTCTCTCTCTCTCTCTCTCTCTCTCTCTCTCTCTCTCTCTCTCTCTCTCAGACATGTAAATTTCAGTATCTTGCGTAATGAAAAATCTACTATTATAGAATATGAATTCTGTATACATGTTAATGTTAATTATAACCAAATGTTCCAGATTTAATTGTATAAAGAATTTATAATTCAAAGGCTTATAGTTGCAATAATGTCTCCGAATACAATCAAGAGGGGGGAGGGGGGGGTTTCAAAAGAATTACATACTCGGTAATTTTATGTTTTATGAATTAAAAGGAAAATACTTAAGGTTACATGTACATACATATAATTATATAGCATTGCATAAAATTGTGTTCATTCGTATACTTTATCTAACATATCAACAGACCTTTGCAGATGTTTTTGTATCATGTTTTTAGCGTAGCATTATTTCACACAGAAACGCGTAACTTTCACATAATGTTAACCCTTTGAGTACTAGTTTTTCACAAAAATCCAAAAATCGCTTTTTCTCATCTTTAATAACTTCTCTGTTATAGTATAGATCCTGTATAATAAATAACACTGTAAGACTTTTAATGAATGAAATATACGTGTTAAAACCAAATCCAATCTAAAGATTGATGTTCTTTCTTTTAAGTTGCAGATATCAATTTATTTCTAAAGGCTTTACACCTACATTATGTACTCTTCTTTCTCTCAGTCCCCTTTTGAGTACATATAATATTTTAGAATCGAAAATAAAACTCGGATTCCGGGATAATTTCGCATTCAAATTAGAGAATGAATTAAGAATATTTTTTTTTAAATATAATCATAACAGACATTACAGATTTACACTACGCTGACAACTTTAAACTATGCATATACTGAAAGCAGTAACCAACGTAATCTTTCATGCAGAAGTGGATATGGAAACTCAAAGTCTAATTATTTTTTTTTTATGTGAAAAGTGTGGATATAGACGTCTGCGACGTCATGGATACTACCTCCGCCTTTATCTCGAAAGTTCTATTCCCACTTACAAGTCAGAGTTATCTATCTTTGCTCATTGTCACTACGTAAATAGAGAAAATGAATTTATTGACGGAACCTTAAATCTCCAAAATGCAGAATCTGATTGAATAAATAATATGTTTAGTATTTTTGTAGAATAATTTGTATATACATCGCTGTAATGTATACTGCGTACAATATTATTTTCTTCAAAGTGCTTAGTTGACACAGAACGGATATTTTTTTTTTAGATATAAATTTGTAAATCAAAAACTTTCAATATACAGACTAACACTACACAGCCAAATTTAAACTAATATGCATATAGTGAATTAAGTAACATGCAAAAGAGAGAATATTGAATGTGTAAATATGTTGATCTGGAGAGCGTATATATATGTCTCTAACGTCATCAATACTATTTCCGCCTTTATCTCGAAAGTTCTATTCTCATTCACAGGTCAGAGTTATCTTTCTTTGCCCACCTTATACATACTACGTAAATAGAGAAAATTTCGGTACCGAAAATATACAAAATGCGGAATCTGATTTAAAAACAAATTATATATTTAGTATTTGTAGAAAAATGTCTGTTTTACATAACAATATCTTGAAAAAATATCTAAAAACAAAAAAATCAAAAATTGACCAAAAACAAATTCACTTCCGGTTCGGACAGGAAGTACTGGAAACACACGAAAACAACTTCAAAACAAATAGAATATCATGATCTAATACTCCTGTAAATTTCATATCTTTACCTCAAACCGTTTCCGAGAAAACTGCCGGACAAAAGTCCATTTTAAAATTCGAAAATCGGCCATAACTTCGGACCGGAAGTGAATTTTTCAAAAAACGGAATTTTATATAAACTTCATATATCAACCTACTTACATGAGAAAAATTGTGAAAATCTATCCAGCCATCTCTGAGTAATCGCGCTCACAAAATTTGGGAGGAATAATAATAATAATAATAATAATAATAAAAAGAAACAATACAAACACTATAAGTCTTCCGTTGTGAACGGAAGACTTAATAAGAAACCGAGTAAAAACAATATGTTCCCAAACTTCGTTTGGGGAACATAATAAGGCAGCAAAATTCAAATTCTCATTTCTCTACTAAGATTTTTACATCGGGCTCGGAGTTGGTTTTCTTCAGAAAGACAGGACTGGGTTCAAGGCGACTAGGGGTACCACACCGGTAATTGACCAATCAAAATGAACTTAGTCAATTGTAGGTTATACATTAAGCCGATTTTCCTTTCTTTTGAGAGTTTTTTTAATTTCCTTCCAGGCCAGTTTGACAACTCTGGTACCTGTGCCTAGGAAATTTTATCTACTCTATAAATAAATAAAGTTTTTTGACAGGAACTATTTCTCCAGGGCATAGGAGGCTACTTCCTGGGGTGCTTTTGTGATGTTTATAAAGACATGGAAAACACGTGGATTTGAGGGTAGCCCTGTTTGCATATGCAAATAAATCAGAAAATGTCGTGTACGTACCCTGGTTTTTTGGTGTCAGCTAATGTGACAGGTATTGTTTAACACCCCCTTATCAATATTTTTTCATGAATTCAAACACGTGAGGTTTTACTGGAAAGAAACGTGTATTGCTTTTTAATATACCGAAACTCGCTATTTCTGGGGATTGTGTAATTCTAAAAAAAATTCAGATAAATTTCAATGGTGAAATAAAAGAAGAATGCTTGGTATTAAAATATTAATTCATATCAGTAGAATTGAATGCTATTAACGACATCTGGAGAAATAGGCTTTAAAAGGTTTATATCATATCTTTGTTCGTCTGCACGTAAAGAATGACTGCACTTAAGCTATGAGAGTTGGATCCCAATGATTTGCGGAAAATAAAATTCCAAAATTCATTAAATTTATGTTTTATAGGTATTAAACAATATCTTAAGAGCAGGTTTTGGTTTATTGTATTACAAAAGTATTAAATAATGCCGAGTGACACTAGCTTTTAAAACAGGGGTCTAACTGTTTTGTCTCATTTCTATTGTTATTCATATGCATACCAGTTTTCAACGACATTGTTTACATCGAGCCGCTACTTGACCATTTTTTCTAATTTGCACTGAACGTGTATTTTAACTAAAACTTATACATATCCGAAGGACATTGCTGGTCAAGTTGCGGCTCATATCTAATTTTTAAAAAATTGTACCCAAACTTCGCTCGAGATAGCCTCTAAATTAGCAGGTTACGAGTTTCAGCCCATGTGACCACTTTGATATTATAATCACTTTTCTCACGTGACATTCAAGTGTTCGACACGCTTTCATTGTGTAAGTCGTTGGAAAATTCTTTTCATATCTAGATGTACTTCCATCTTCAAAATATTGAAGATCCTTGCGTACATTTTATTAGCGTTTTAAAGTTTACGTTGATTTCTTTCACTATAGTGTTTTTGTTCGGGGTATTTTAAAAGTAAAAAGGTATTATTTTGCTGATTACATGCTGTACACATAGCAGTGGCAGATCCAGAAATTTGAAAACGGGAGCCCGACCAGTTTTAGGTCAGGGTAGAAGCCCACAGTCATCATTAAAAAAAACTAATTTTTAATTTTATTTTTACGTTACTAATAAGTCCACAATTATTATTCAATACGATTAAGATAAAGTGAAAATGTCATTTTTTTTTTAATACACTGTAGCTACGAACACTTGAGCAATGAAATTTTAAGCATTCCAATTTTATAAGAACGTTAGATAGAGAAAATTATGCAGTGCTTGATAATGTAGAACCCGAAATTCATTTTTTTAATGCATTGTCCTTTGTACTCTGAATACCGATTAAAACTTTTTTTTGAAAATTAACTCTGCCAATAATCAAATGGCGTGATCATATATGGATTTACTGTGTGTACTTATTTCAGATTATCCCATAGACAGGTTGCAAATTATTTTTCATTTATGCGAATTATGTTAAGAAAATAAAATGTATTTCAGTGTCATTTTTATCTACCAATAATTCTCAAAACAGACACTTACAACCTAAGCGTACAAAATGCATACATATATTTATCACAATTGTGTTTATTTTTATGAACTTTTTGTTTTTTCTCTTAATATTCTGCTCTTTATACTTACTAACTCTACTTACTTACGTGGAAACAAATTAATGAAATTATATGCATGGTTATAAATCATTCATTTTTCAGTACAAAATGAACACAAAACCCTCTTCTCAAATACGGAAAACCATGCGCTTTTGATCCATTTCCATGTGATTTAAATGTCTCCGCCCCTTTGCTGCGACCTTAAAATCGAAAGCGGTCCAGTTCAATTTTCCGGAATTTATGGGTTAAACATGTTCTTTTCAATAGCGTTGTATGTAATTATTGAAATATGTATGACGAAAAATTATAGAAATAAATGTCAAAAGCATATGCTTGCACATTTATCATAGATTAGTTCAGCGATTTATTGTAATGTTAAGCTTCAAATGGGTAGCCGAAAAGGTTCCAAATAACTCCTTAAGTGCAGTCATTCTTTCAAACACGACAGAATTTGTAATTTTTGCCGTAAAAATTCATAATTTCTATATGCCTTAGAGACTTACCGTAAAACTTTCAGGAAACTTTCTATGAAGTCTTTTCTGCACCTTAAGTGAAAATTTATGTCGTTCCCAGGTGTTGATCGAGTTTCAGAGAAATTTTCTACGTTGTTATTGATTTTTTTTTTTAAGGAGAAGGGGGGGGGGGGGTTGACTTTTTTATTCTAAGCATTTGTTAAAGTGAGTTTGTAAATACATCTACGAACTTGAGCTGGATTGTGACCTTTGGGTCAAGGGGTCAAAGGTCAAGGTCAAAGGTCAAGGTCATCAAAGCATTTCATAAAGAAATATAAAAGTAACGGCCATATCAAGTATACAAGTCATTTGATCATTGCACGCGCGCGAAGGTGCAATGCATGAAAGCTATATCATCGTGACTACACTTTTAATGTGTTTCTATTCTTTGAATTTTGAAACGTTTCATAAAAAAAATTACGACTATATCAAGTAAATCGGTCATTTAACGCATTGCGCGCGCACACGTGCATGCAAGTCCTTGCATTCAAGTTTGATAGTAGCATAATGTAAGAATCCGTCATATCTATTCATATTCTAAATTTCATCCTGTTCTGTTGAGAATCAAAAAAGTTATAGGCATTTAAAGTTTAAGCCAATCAGATCGCAGCACACGTGCATGGGCGTGGTTTCTTGAAAACTTTTATATATCATAGCTTAGGACGTATTAAGGTATGATTATGTTTTAAAATTCAAAGTATTTTGTCAAAAAACAAGTAAGATATTGAGATTTTTGTTTCAGCTAATCAGAGCAAAGCGCACGTGCATGCGCGTGCATGCATGTGCATGATGACCGTAACTTCTTATAGGAGTCTATTGTGTCTGTCTATGTTCTAAATCTTATCGTGGTTGGTTGAAAAACAAGGGAGTTACAGCCATTTGAAGTTTAAGCCAATCAGATTGCAGCGCACGTGCATGCGCATGCTTTCATGACAAATGTTATACATCATGTTGTAGGACATCTTAAAGTATGCTTATATTTTAAATTTCATACCATTTCGTCAAAAAACGGAAAAGATATTGAGATTTTTGTTTCAGCCAATCAGAGCGAAGCGCACGTAAATGCGCGTGAGTTCTTGCTAATTTGACAGTGTCACATTATCTACACTATTAATATATCCTTATATAATGAGTTTCAAAGCATTTCATCGGAAAATGTTAAAGTTATGGCTATATTAAATATATTAGTCATTTCAGTCATTTCACGCGCCCGCACGTGCAGGCGTATGCGCGCAAAATGACCTTCGTTCCGCACACCTACACAACACACCTATTAACCCTAAAAAGGTTTTAGCTCAGTTGGGTGAACAGTTTCTGAGAACACTCGCGGACAAAAAAGTACCGGAGAAGAAATAAGAAGAAAAAAGAATAATAACTAAAAATCTCGTTGCGAACTTCGAGAGGTCTAATTCTGAAATAAAAAACGAAAAATCTAGCTGAAAAAGTCACAAAAAAATATTGGTCACACAGGGGATCGAACCTGGGTCGCCCGCGTGAAAATCCAATGCGCTAACCATTACGCCATCGGGAACGCCGCTTCAAATTTTTAAATTCGAATATCTCGAGAATGGCTCTCTTAATTCTAAAACAAATTACAAATTTCGAATTCAGTAAGGAGTCTCTATTAACCCTATAAAAATCACAGAAAAATAATGAAAAACAAAAAAGTTGAAAATTTTGATTTTTTTAATTCGCTTCCGGTAGCGACCGGAAGTACTGACGACACACGAAAAGGACATTCCGCATAGCTAGAAGTCATGCCCTATGCTCTCCAACAAGTTTCCAGTTCATATCTTTAGTAGTTCTTTAGATTTAACTGACAAAATTTCATTTTAAAATCAGAAAAATGGCCATAACTTGGCACCGGAAGCGAATTGTTCCAAAATTCTTCCAAATGTAACAATGACATATAAGAGCGCATCATCCCTGAAAGTTTGATGAAAAACCGATGAATAGTTCTCGAGATATCGCGTGCACAAAATTTGTCTAAAAAATAAGAATAATAATAATAATAATAACTAGAGCAAAGCTCGTTGCAAAGCAACGAGTGGGTCTTCCTTCCTAGCGATAAGCAAAAGATTAAATGTTTCTGTCTAGATTGTCAACTTTGCTAACATTCTCTTTTTCGATTTGTCTCAGAAACCCTTACTTGAATTCTTTAATTTGGTGTGAGCATGAGGTCTAAAGGGTACTCTCTCTAACAGCATTCTTGAAATCGTATCCACAACAGTTTAACTTCCAATATTATGACTTTTGATATCGGATACATGTATATCATGTTTGTTGCAATTATGTTTGTGAAACGTGTCATACTACAGAAACATAAGTGTTTTGCTACATTACCATCTTAACCAGAAGTCTCTGTCGAGACTGTAGCTCTACTGGTATGTACTTATCAAAAACCATTGCACTATTGTATGTATCTTTGTGTAGTCTACTTGTGTGCCAACTTATTTTGAAATCAAACTAGAACTGTAAAAGGAGTAGCGTTTTTAAGGAATTTCACAGAAAATTCTACATGTATTTCTATTTTTAGTAACCATGGTAACACCATTCATCGAAATCAGAAACTTATGCACTATTCTATGTATCTTAGGGTAGTCTACTTGTGTGCCAAGTTATACTAAATCAGACCAAAACTGTAGAAGGAGTAGTGTTTTAAAGGAATTTCACGGAAAATTCTATTTATAGTAACCATGGCAACACCGTTCATCGAAATTAAAAACCGATGCACTATTCCATGTATCTTAGTGTAGTCTATTTGTGTGCCAAATTATTTTGGAATCAGACCAAAACTGTAGAAGGAGTAGCGTTTTTAAGGAATTTCACAGAAAATTCTTTTTTTAGTAACCATGGCAACATCGTTCATCGAAATTAAAAACCGATGCACTATTCTATGTATCTGAGTGTAGTCTACTTGTGTGCCAAGTAATATTGAAATCAGACAAAAACTGTAGAAGGAGTAGCGTTTTTAAGGAATTTCACGGAAAATTCTATTTTTAGTAACCATGGCAACACCATTCATCGAAATTAAAAACCCATGCACTATTCTATGTATCTTAGTGTAGCCTACTTGTGTACCAAGTAATATTGAATTCAGACCAAAACTGTAGCAGGAGTAGCGTTTTAAAGGAATTTCACAAAAAATTCTATTTTTAGTAACCATGGCAACACCGTTCATCGAAATCAAAAACCAATGCACTATTCTATGTATCATAGTGTAGTCTACTAGTGTGCCAAGTTATATTGAAATCAGACCAAAACTGTGGAAGGAGTAGCGTTTTAAAGGAATTTCACAGAAAATTCTATTTTTAGTAACCATGGCAACACCGTTCATCGAAATCAAAAACCCATGCACTATTCTATGTATCTTAGTGTAGTCTACTTGTGTGCCAAGTTATATTGAAATCGGACCAAAACTGTGGATTGAGTACCGTTTTAAAGGAATTTCAAAAAAAATTCTATTTTTAGTAACCATGGCAACAATGTTCTTCGAAATTAAAAACCCATGCACTATTCTATGTATCTTAGTGTAGTCTACTTGTGTGCCAAGTTATATTGAAATCAGACTAAAATTGTAGGAGGAGTAGCGTTTTGAAAAATTGTTTACAGACAGACGGACAGACAGACGGACGGACGCCGGACGCATTACTTTCGCATAAGCTCTTCTGGTCTCTGACCAGTAGAGCTAAAAATGGCTTTAAAATCATTTAATATACAATATAACTAGGTAAATAAAATAAACAAATTATATAATAATTCAAAAAATCCAAATGTATTTACAATAATGATGAACAATCTTCATTAGTTGCAATCAGTAAGTAGAACAATACTTTTATAATAAACGCACAGAAATGTGTTGTGTATGTTTCAAATTAGCAGCTTTCCACTAGCAACTGGTGGTACCTCAATAGGAGTGTAAAATTCTCTGAAAGGTATATTGTAAACATATTACATATGGCTGTGTATTCTTTTTTAGCGGCTTTGGCGGAATGCAGCAATCACTAAATCAAGTACAAAGCTAAAAGTCTTGTACATAAACATAAATAAGAATATCTACGCTAACTTATTCAAAAGTCAATTTCCACCAAATATTGTACAAGCTAAATATAATACATTTACAGCATTAAAGAAACAAATCTCTTTGAAGGTATTGCCCTGCATAAGAACAATTTGAATCCCCTACACTAAGGATGCTCTGTGCCAAGTTTCACTTTGGTTCTGGAAAATGATATTGTGAAATTTTAGACAATGATGATAATGGATAAAATTATGTTTTTTAAAAAATTTACTGGTTCCTTTAGCTCAGATGGGCTAATAAGTATGCAACAGGCACAGTTTTGCAGTTGACATTGAAATGCGACTGGACATCTCTTCAATCTTGTTTTAGAAAACTACATGTACATGCCCTATGTACTGAATTCCTTGGAATCATACACATGTTTATGCCTTTAATTAGTTGTATGTGCCAAAATAATTTTTTTTACATTATACTTTAAAAAATACACATACATGTATTACACGATCTTCTATTCCTCAGTCCAGTCCAATACGAAAAATCGTAATATTACTAAAATTCGTAATATAAGCAATTTCTAACTCTTCTAAGAGTTACTGCCCTTTTTTCTGATACAACCTCTTTGTTATGTTTCATCAGAGATTATTGGTCTCTGGTTTCATCATTATGATATCATGGATATGTATGGTTAGTGGATTGTCTTTGTTTTGGTGCATTTGATCCAAGTGCAAGTGGATTCAGAGCCTAGTGAGAGTCTTACAAGTTATCTCTCGTAAAATCTCGTTGTTTGAGATGAGGGTCTGATTTTCAGGGTTCCTTCGGGGATTATAGACCATTGTGACAAGTTTGAGGATACATTGAAATTTTATGGAAAATTGTTCCTATCCTTGGGAAAATTCTTATATAAGAATAATGAAACAAAATGTTCACTCACCCATTACCATTGTTACTTTAAGCATTTCCATACTTTTCTTTAGAAAACTGACCAAAATGACCACGTGATACTAGTACCATTGGGGCATAATGTATTTCTGACGTCATACTTCCATAAACATCATTCCTTTTCTCAATGCTTTATTTTGTCTTGCATTACGAAAACTCGTAATATAGTCTCTCTCAACTTGCTATATTACAAGTTTCCGTAATTTAACTATATTACGAAAATAACTAGTAATATAAGAATAATATTACGATATTTTGTAATATTACGATTTTTCGTATTGGACTGGACTGTTCCTGCTGAAGACAGAGGATCTATCTTAATCATTAGAATAAGTAAGTCTAAACTTTGAAAGGGAAGACCTTAAATAAGAGGTCAACATGCTACACAAACAAAATATTATTATATCTAAAAATAACATTTATTCCAATGTAAATACTGGTACATGTATTTCTGTTACAAAAACTATTTCACTTGAAAAACTGAGAGCAATTGATATGTTCATATTTGTGGATTTATGTTGTCAAATCAAAATTTAAAAATGATACACAGTGTGTTTAAAAATTGTCTTCACAAACCAAAACTTGACTTATTTTCACTATGCTGTTTATTCCATGTCACATCCAAACAGATGATCTTCTGGCAAATCATGGTCATGCTTGGTATCAAAATTCAGTCTTCAGATGAGTCACACCTATCCAAAAGAAATTGAAATTTTTTAATCTATAATTCTTTTACTAATAAAAAGTGCAATTCATGAGATTATAAATTAGATTATCAAATTGAGAGATAAGATATTGTCACATTTTCTGTTTATAATTTGTAAATTTTAATGTACTCTTTCATCAATTAAAAGAAGTTTACACCAATTAAGGCAGTCATTTATGCTATTCCCTAATAAGACAACATACAAGTGCAAAGTAATCATGCACTAGTGGGTTTAGGATAATGTGCTAGAGTATTTATGACAACATACTAGCACGAGGTGACAATGTGCTAGCATGTACGTCAGTGATAATATGCCAGCACACTGAATCCAACATGCAGTGAAGCTAACACTCAACAGATTGTTTAAAGTTGTGTTTGCATGATATTTTGTTTTGTGTTAACACAGCAGCGTGTTGTTTAAAGCTGCATTGGAGTGGCAGTCTGTTGAAATTAACATGCTAACACACTGCAACTTCACATCATTGGAACACCATAATTTTAAAACTGACAAACCAATATCTTATGATTACTAACTAGGTAATTGCAACTGTAAATGCTGATTTCATGGTGACAATAATACCGGTAATTCACTGTATATCTGAGAACTGATCAATTATAATAAGGCGTGTCCAGATAGGGCCACTTGCTAAAGCTCAATAGCACTTTCATAAAAGCGTTCCATCTTACCGACACAAAAGACGCCATTAGGCTATCACACAGCTCGCCATCACAACACTGAAAAACACTTTCGCACTAACACAAGTTCGCACCACACGCTGTCACACTAACACACAACACACTGTCACGCTAATACAATTTCACACAACAAAATATCAGGCTAACACGAGTTCACACAACACACTATCATGCTAACACAAATTCACAAACACGCTGTCTCGCTAACACAAGTTCACACAACACGCTGTCTCGCTAACACAAGTTTTACACAACACGCAGTCTCGCTAATACGAGTTCATACAACATACTGTCTAGCTAACACAAGTACACGCAACACACTGTCACGCTTAGATGAATTCACACAACACACTGTCACGCTAACATGAGTTTACACAACACGCAGTCTCACTAACACGCGTTTACACAATACACTGTCACGCTAACACGAGTTTACACAATACACTGTCACGCTAACACAAAGTCACAAAACAGGCTGTCTCACTATACACTAACACAAGTTTGCACCAAATGTTGTTGCCATAACACACTGTCATCCTAATACCATTTCACACAACACACTGTCATTCTAATACCATTTCACACAACACACTGTCAGGCTAACACGAGTTCACACAACACACTGTCACGCTAACACGAATTCTCAAAACAGGCTGTCTCACTATTCACTAACACAAGTTCGCACCAAACGCTGTTGCGATAACACACTGTCATCCTAATACCATTTCACACAACACACTGTCATCCTAATACCATTTCACACAACACACTGTCAGGCTAACACGAGTTCACACAACACACTGTCACGCTAACACAAATTCAAAAAACATGCAATATCGCTAACACGAGTTCACATAACACGCAGTCTGGCTAACACGAGTTCACACAACAACACTATCTCTCTAACACCAGTTCACACGACAAATTTTCAGGATAACAAGTTCACACAACACACTGTCACGCTAACACGAATTCACACAACATGCTGTCTCGTTAATAAGAATACGCACAACACGCTGTCTTGCTAACATGAGTTTACACAACACGCAGTCTCGCTAACACGAGTTTACACAACACGCAGTCTCACTAACACCAGTTTACACAACACGAAGTCTCGCTAATACGAGTTCAATCAACACTCTGTCTAGCTAACACGAGTTTACACAACACACTGTCACACTTACACTTTATACACGATTTTACACAACACGCTGTCCCGCTAACACGAGTTTACGCAATACATTGTCAAGCTAACAAGAATTCACACAACCCACTGTCAAGCTAACACAATTAAGTTCACAAAACACACTGCCTTGCTAACACAAATTCATACAACACACTGTCTCGCTAACACAAGTTCACACAACACACTCACATTGCTGAGTTTAAAGTAAAGGTCTACCCTAATTTGAAGAGGTTTAAAACTAACATATCTCTATATTAGTAAAAAGCTTCAAATTTAAGACAAAAACATTTATGCAGTAATGTTCCTTAACATGCATCTGGCATATAAAATGAATGAGACCTTAAAAACCTCACAGTACATGTTTACTTAGCTAATTAAAGGTCTAAATTGATGCTATTCAACAATATATATCAACATCTCTAAGTATGTGAATGAGTGAAATTCTCAAATAAATATTATAAATCAAAGTATCAATAAGAAGCTGAACCTTACGTCGCAGGTTCCAATTCCATTGCTAAATGCTTTAGACAGGTTACTCCTATGAGACTGCATAAACCAAGATTCTGTGTCACGGTAGGTGTTAGCACAAAATGGATCTCATACTTCTTAAAGGCAATAAGTGCTGAGTACAAGTCTATATTTGCAGCTAATACCATCCCAAGTGGTGGCACCATGAAATGACTGAAAAATGTATGATTAAGGCAAATAAACAAACATTAAACCATTACAGCAGTCTTATAAAACAAAAAAAAGCAAACTTTCTATTATCACAATTTTTTAAAACAAATTTCTTTTGCAATTTAACTGAGCAATATTTGTCCTTTTTTGTCAGTAAAGTATGATATTAAATAATTAAGACTTTTTGAGAACATCTATTTATAGCGAGTCCAGACAGCAGCACAAATCCCTGCCCATAATGCGAGCTCTTATGATAACACCTTGGCAAAAGAAGATTGTGACTTGCACATTGCTCCACACAATTTTTCACAGTGCTTAGCTTCTTTAACATGTTTAAGCTACATTCAAAATTCATTTCTATTTAATTTGAATTAGCTATCCTTACTCATGTTCACATGGATCTAATGGGAAGTAATTTAACGAGCAGTGAATTCATTCGAATTAAACATTTGAATAAACTCTCAGTGTGAACATTGAGCATGGATGCACCAAATGTCAAATGCGGCTTGACAAGCACAATCTAAATTAAAACTAAATAAGTATCTGCCCTCACCCTTACAGTCACACTGTCAATATATAATTAAATGGAACACTTCTAGTATACCGGTCCCCATAAATATGGCGCTAAAATAGGTGCCGCCGAAGGCGGTATACAATATATAGACGATCGCGTGAGCGATCGACAAAATCGAAAAAGAAGCCACAAATTGCAAATTTGACCCAAAATTCGTGTTCCTTGTGAAAAATTGGGTTTACAAAACTGGTTTTTAAACACAGTTTTTTAAATGAGAATTAAAAGATTTTGTAAAATAACGTACATGTTTAGGAAGTAAATCTCCATCTTGCGTTGTTTAGGAATGTAGTCACATGATCAATTTTTGACGTAATCTCATAAATATTCATGAGATGCGTCACTTGTGTTTTGACGTAATGAAGAAATGCCTGATAGGACTCAAAGTGCAATGCTATTAAAATTGCGTGATTTTTGTGAGAAATACAGGGATTTAACAAATGTTAGCTAATTACTAGTCATCGATGGATTGAATTGTGCATCATTATCGATTTGAAAAGATAAAATTTATGAATAAGGGGCCTATTTGGACATGATTAGGAGGTCAGGATACCGAGCTGCAGTTAACGGTAAGTCGCTTTTACAATAACTTGCCTAAACTCAGCGCTAAAAATCGTCATGTTTCAAAAATTGAGTTGATTTACCCAAACTTTCATTTCTTAATCTTTCCTTTGTAAAGCAAAAATTTCATGAACTAAGCCAAAGTGTAAGATATCGGCACAATTCGACAGGCTGATACATGCAAGTTTTTTATCACAAAAGGCACATGCGCACACATAGTGGCTTTTGTAAGCAAAAATTACATAAATAAGCCCTAAGTCAGAATTAAAGAATACAGAGTGGATTTATTAAAAAAGACAATTTTAAAAAATAAACAACCTAACCCTAATCACTCGATCAGATGCGTTTTGTTGAAGCGAGTGGGAAATTGCGGTTTGTTTACATTCTGCATAGCAACGGCAAGGGAAATAACTGCTCATGCGCAATCGCGTGATTCTGGGGACCGGCATACTAGAAACTTCCCAATTAGTTGAATATATTCTGTAACATTAAGTGCAGTTTGAATTATAGAGTGTGATCACTATCATAGATAGTAGGACTGTTGAAATTACATCCTCAAATTTAAAAAAAAATAAAATATAAAGCTGTGGGGATTTACAAGGCAAACAGAGAGCGTCTGAACTGTAAAACAGATAATATATCGGTGTGTCTGTGTATTTCTAATAACATCAATATACGTCACTGTCATGTAATCAGTAGTGTAAATTTTAAGTAATAAAAATATTCTAACCTTCATTCCAATGGTCCAAGCCAATCATACATTAAAATGTCGCCGTCAGCTCTTTCATCACTCGATACAATTATCCACTGGGGAATCCGGAGCAGAGTCAAGTGTGTTCATCCTTGTTAATGTGACAGTCAGAATTTCCTCGTAAACAATTCACACAAGATTCTTAGAATATATGAATCGGGATAATTCTGCTTAGAATAATGTTCCAGAGAAGTGACAAAGTACTTCGTAGCTCCAGATTAAATGAGTGTGCATGTCTACAAACGGATTCTTTGTGAGAAAATGTTCAACTTCACAAATCATTCTATTTTCAGTTTGTAAACCATGACAAACATGTGTCCGACGTCGACTCGAAGGGGCACACTAAAAACGGGATATACTAGAGACCTGATATTTACCTGACGTTTTAATTTTTAATTAAATGGTAATATTGAGTATTTTAAATTACTTATGTACAGACTTTATGACTTCGAGGCATATGCTATACAAAAATTCAATTGTTTGGAACATTTACAGACAAATTTGAATCAGGTCAAATAAGTGTTTAGTACATCGCGTCTTTAGTACCTTCCTATTTCCCACAATGCCGCGCGTTGTTTACAAACAAGCGCGAAAAAATCCTCTAAAGTAGGTACTAATTATTGTTGTGTACATTATCACATTTTAAAATTATTTGAATAAAAAGAAAACAAAGAAACACCGAATCAAAACTATATCTTTTAGATGCATCAACTAAAAATGTGCACATGTATGCAGTAAAGGCTTGGCTGGATATAGTAGACAACTTGTTCCTGAAAGGTTTCTCACATACATGTACTTGTTTTATGTAAAAAACAATTAAATATAGCTGGAAGTTTATTTCTTTTTATATCAAATGACAAGATTTTATAAGTTCGAAATTATTTCAGTCAAACTTTTTCATAATATACCAATATTTTAAGCTATCAGAAAAAACGTGTATGAGCTATTAATCCCCTAATTATAGGGGCCAGCCCCTTTTCGTTAATCTAATATGAAAGCTCTCGTAATTACACACAACTTTTGTTCTATATTTCTTACCAAATTATTCTCGGTTCAAAAGTTATTACACAAAAAGTAGCAAAAATTCAAGAAAAAAAAATACTAAAATTTGCCGTTTTATAGCTTCCAAACTTTAGGAAATCAGCTTATAATTTTATCGTTCTGCACATCTACAATGTATTGGCTACAAGTTCTCCAACTTTCGTGTAAATATCTTACGTCGTTCTTGAGATTTTTAGTGGAAACGAGACATCAAAATTATCAATTAAAGGGCAATAACTCACAATTAAAGGCATGCATCAAAAAATTGAAAACAGGTGTAAATAGGTTTAATTACAAGGTATCTAACCTGAAAGTTTCATAAAAATCAGTCCAAAGGTCTTTGAGAAATAGCCTGTCAAAAATCGAGCGGGAAAAAAAAAATAAAATAATAATAAGAAACAGTAGAATAACAGTAGGGTCTTCCGAAGGAAGCGGAAGACCCTAATAAGAAACAGTAGAATCACTATAAGGTCTTCCGTGAAGACGGAAGACCTAATAATAATAAGAAACCGAGTAAAAACAATATGTTCCCAAACTTCGTTTGGGGAACATAATAAGGCAGCAAAATTCAAATTCTCATTTCTCTACTAAGATTTTTACATCGGGCTCGGAGTTGGTTTTCTTCAGAAAGACAGGACTGGGTTCAAGGCGACTAGGGGTACCACACCGGTAATTGACCAATCAAAATGAACTTAGTCAATTGTAGGTCCATACATTAAGCCGATTTTCCTTTCTTTTGAGAGTTTTTTTAATTTCCTTCCAGGCCAGTTTGACAACTCTGGTACCTGTGCCTAGGAAATTTTATCTACTCTATAAATAAATAAAGTTTTTTGACAGGAACTATTTCTCCAGGGCATAGGAGGCTACTTCCTGGGGTGCTTTTGTGATGTTTATAGACATGGAAAACACGTGGATTTGAGGGTAGCCCTGTTTGCATATGCAAATAAATCAGAAAATGTCGTGTACGTACCCTGGTTTTTTGGTGTCAGCTAATGTGACAGGTATTGTTTAACACCCCCTTATCAATATTTTTTCATGAATTCAAACACGTGAGGTTTTACTGGAAAGAAACGTGTATTGCTTTTTAATATACCGAAACTCGCTATTTCTGGGGATTGTGTAATTCTAAAAAAAATTCAGATAAATTTCAATGGTGAAATAAAAGAAGAATGCTTGGTATTAAAATATTAATTCATATCAGTAGAATTGAATGCTATTAACGACATCTGGAGAAATAGGCTTTAAAAGGTTTATATCATATCTTTGTTCGTCTGCACGTAAATTTCAAACACGACAGAATTTGTAATTTTTGCCGTAAAAATTCATAATTTCTATATGCCTTAGAGACTTACCGTAAAACTTTCAGGAAACTTTCTATGAAGTCTTTTCTGCACCTTAAGTGAAAATTTATGTCGTTCCCAGGTGTTGATCGAGTTTCAGAGAAATTTTCTACGTTGTTATTGATTTTTTTTTTTAAGGAGAAGGGGGGGGGTTGACTTTTTTATTCTAAGCATTTGTTAAAGTGAGTTTGTAAATACATCTACGAACTTGAGCTGGATTGTGACCTTTGGGTCAAGGGGTCAAAGGTCAAGGTCAAAGGTCAAGGTCATCAAAGCATTTCATAAAGAAATATAAAAGTAACGGCCATATCAAGTATACAAGTCATTTGATCATTGCACGCGCGCGAAGGTGCAATGCATGAAAGCTATATCATCGTGACTACACTTTTAATGTGTTTCTATTCTTTGAATTTTGAAACGTTTCATAAAAAAAATTACGACTATATCAAGTAAATCGGTCATTTAACGCATTGCGCGCGCACACGTGCATGCAAGTCCTTGCATTCAAGTTTGATAGTAGCATAATGTAAGAATCCGTCATATCTATTCATATTCTAAATTTCATCCTGTTCTGTTGAGAATCAAAAAAGTTATAGGCATTTAAAGTTTAAGCCAATCAGATCGCAGCACACGTGCATGGGCGTGGTTTCTTGAAAACTTTTATATATCATAGCTTAGGACGTATTAAGGTATGATTATGTTTTAAAATTCAAAGTATTTTGTCAAAAAACAAGTAAGATATTGAGATTTTTGTTTCAGCTAATCAGAGCAAAGCGCACGTGCATGCGCGTGCATGCATGTGCATGATGACCGTAACTTCTTATAGGAGTCTATTGTGTCTGTCTATGTTCTAAATCTTATCGTGGTTGGTTGAAAAACAAGGGAGTTACAGCCATTTGAAGTTTAAGCCAATCAGATTGCAGCGCACGTGCATGCGCATGCTTTCATGACAAATGTTATACATCATGTTGTAGGACATCTTAAAGTATGCTTATATTTTAAATTTCATACCATTTCGTCAAAAAACGGAAAAGATATTGAGATTTTTGTTTCAGCCAATCAGAGCGAAGCGCACGTAAATGCGCGTGAGTTCTTGCTAATTTGACAGTGTCACATTATCTACACTATTAATATATCCTTATATAATGAGTTTCAAAGCATTTCATCGGAAAATGTTAAAGTTATGGCTATATTAAATATATTAGTCATTTCAGTCATTTCACGCGCCCGCACGTGCAGGCGTATGCGCGCAAAATGACCTTCGTTCCGCACACCTACACAACACACCTATTAACCCTAAAAAGGTTTTAGCTCAGTTGGGTGAACAGTTTCTGAGAACACTCGCGGACAAAAAAGTACCGGAGAAGAAATAAGAAGAAAAAAGAATAATAATAATAATAAGAAGAAACCGAGTAAAAACAATATGTTCCCAAACTTCGTTTGGGGAACATAACTAGTGCTAATTGTAACGGGAACCGTTACAGATGTTCCCCAAACGCTCCCCAACTCCTTTTTGGTGCCATATTCCCTGTAAGCTTCATTAAATAAGACAAACTCTGTGCATTTTGACTTTAACAACGTTTTCTCAGAAGGTTACCAATTATATTCAAATTTTAGCATTGCACCCGTGCGCATGTGGATGCATGTGTGTTATGATCATATCATCTTGTCTACACTATCTACATATTTTAATATACAATATATTAAAGCATTCAGTCCAAAAGTATGAAAAATCACTCTTTCAAGTGTATTTTTCATTTCACTCGTTCCAAATGCACGCACGTGCGTGCACGTGCATGATGACCATACCTTCTTGAAGGAGTCCCTTATATCTATCTATATTCTAAATCCCATCCTGTTTGGTTGAAAAACAAGGGAGTTATAGCTTTTTCAAGTTTAAGCCAATCAGATTGCAGCACACGTGCATGCTCGTGATTTCATGATTGTTTTCTATATCATATTGTAGGATATCCTAATGCATGATAATGTTTTAAATTTCAAAGCATTTCGTCAAAAAACAAAGTAGATATAGCCATTTAAAGTTTCAGCCAATCAGATTACAGCACGCGGGCATGCGCATGCTTTCATGAAAATTTTTATATATCATGCTGTAGATCTTCTTAACGTAGGTCTATGTTCAAAATTTCAAAGGATTATGACAAGAAACAAGAAAGATATTGAGACTTTAGTTTCAGCCAATCAGAGCGAAGCGCACGCGCATGCGCGTGAGATCTTACTTTTTTGACCATGTCATTTTGTCTATGCTTCTAATATATACTTATAAAATGAGTTTCAAAGCATTTCATCAATAATTTAAATAGTTACGTCTGTATCAATTATATTGGACATTTCTCGTGTTGCACGTGCGAGCTCTTGCAAGCACATGTGCATGCACATGCTTTCATGATAAATCTTATATAACAGGCTGTAGATCTGCCTAATGTATGACTATGTTCAAAATTTCAAATGATTTAATCAAAAAACAAAAAAGATATTGAGACTTTAGTTTCAGCCAATCAGAGCGAAGCACACGTGCATGCGCGTGCGATCTTGCTATTTTGACCATGTCATCTTGTGCATGCTACTAATATATCCTTACATTATAAGTTTCAAAATATTTCGTCACAAAATAGAGAAGTTACGGTTATATCCATTATATATTGGTCATTTTAAGTTTTGCACGTGCGCGCTCTTGCAAGCACGTGCGCGCAAAATGACCTTGATTCCGCAAATCTACATAACATGCCTACTTACCCTAAAAAGGTTTCACCTAAGTCGGATGTGTAATTTACAAGATCACTCGCGGACAAAATTTTCCCAGGAAGAAAAATAAGAATAAGAATGATAATAATAAGAAACAGAGTAAAAACAATATGTTCCCCAACTTCGTTTGGGGAACATAATAAGAAGAAACAGAGTAAAAACAATATGTTCCCAAACTCCGTTTGGGGAACATAATAATAAGAAACAGAGTAAAAACAATATGTTCCCCAACTTCGTTTGGGGAACATAATGAGAGACTACACCCCCCCCCCCCTCTCCCTTCCGAAAATCCTATGTTCTTTTTTCAAAATAGTGCCAAAGATTAAAAATTTTGCATTACTAAGTATGTGATGAAACATGTACTAGCCTTATAAGACCATTTGTTATAAAATTATTTGGTTGCCCTCTCTCCCGATTTACTGCCTAGAAATGGCCCGACTCAATTTTATTTTCAATCCAATTACAGGATATTTTTTTTCTTCCGTCAACAAATATGTTTGTTTAAATTTTAATGAATTTTTTCTTCTCACCCATAAATACGGACCGGCACCCAATAATTTTCCCTGAGTTGGGAGGTCCACCAAACGTCATTTTAAAGATGGTATAAAATATTTAATTTTGTTGATTTTTATCTTTACTCTGTAAAATTGTAATTTTGACAAAATGGGCAAATAAAAAAAATATTCATTAAATCTCCTATCCCACTCTGAATGATTTTATTCCTTTTCAAATGTTGCTCCGCAGTAATGAAAATTGTAAATGTTTATTTGACAGAGTATATAGGGGGGGGGGGTGATCAAAAGTAAACGATATCTTAGGTATTTGATAGTTATATTATTGTTGAAATATTCAAGTATTTTTCAAAGTGTAAATTGGAGATCTTTGATAGCATATTGCCTAATTAAAAACAAACCCCTTTTCAAACTTGCTTTCAACGGGCAACATAACAAGTATTATATTCAACCATCTGCCTTCCTTCACTAAAACGATCTATCCAATCATAGATTGAATTATTAGGAAGTCGTTTGTCTTAATAAACTATGAACAAATTCTTATACGTTACTTCAAAGGTATTTTTAAGATATACCATAAAGATTTTAGTCGTTTGTTGAATGAGTTCCACTGAGACAACCATTTTTCGTCACTTATAAGTACCTGCATAATGACCTCATTTTCACATTGTGAGCCAAACTTTATTCAGCCTATGCTATTTATAGAACTTGAGAGTGCACCAAATTTGTTTCTAATCTAAATTTTGGTATTGTAGATATAGAGATAGTTCGAGAACTGTTTGATCACCCCTCGTACTAGTAGATACTAACACAAGGTTTTTCATATAGATTTTATGTGTTTAATTTCTTTGTGTTTCATTGTTGATAATTAATCTTTTGATAGATATTATAAGTTATCTGTGGCAAACTTACAAACTCTTAATTTTTAACTTTGATGGTGCTCATTTTTTCCTTACCTGGAATCAAAGAGTTTATTTCAATACGTACACTATTTAACAACTGTTCGATAATACATGTAATACTAAATAAATTACTTCAAGCCACACTATAACACAATTCCTCTTTTAAAAGCGTAAATATAATTTGAAATATTTTGCAACAGTACTGTAATTCTTTTCTACTTTTAAAGATTGTTATGTCCCTCCATATAAAGAAGAGGTCTTGAAAACAAAATTCTGTGCTAAAAATAGACCACGTGCTGCTATCAATGAACTACCTTCAGGGTTCTTTACACTCTTTTTGATGACAACGATACCTTGTTTTGAACTTAAAATTATCATTTAAAAGTGCAAAATTTAGAAATTTTCTCAACAAATGGTTGTAGAGAGAACATTAATGCACAGTTTGCGTATTTTTTTTGGATTTTTTAAGGCTCTGCTGAATTCTGAAGCTGCGCAGTTCTAAGGAGGATATCAAAAGCATTTTTCTGCAAAAGTATAGATTATATATGCACAACATGCGTTCAGTTATGCATATTTATTGTATCTTTATCATAAAGACTTAAAAATTGATCAAAATATTATGTACTTTAGCCATTTGAAAAATGTTTACATTTTGTTCTCACTGCACTAAAGGTAGCCGTACATCCCCCTTAACGCGCCCGGGACAACAAATACCCGTGGAGCTCAGTACATTTCATGATCTGCACACAAAAAGACGTTCGATTTGCTTTATATTTTTCCTTATCTTGAAAGTATATGTATCTTCCTAATGTTCATTCCCAACACAACAGAATTGTAAAGTATCAGAATTCGGGAATTTATAATAATGCCACATCAACACGACACACATGAACAATTTGTAAATAATTCAAATTATACGGAAACACATTTCACACACCAGATATGATGCCATGTATAAACGAGGGATTGTCTATCGTATCTAAGTTTGCGTTATTAATTACTTTCATATTCATCTTGTGCATAAAATCAAATTTATGTATGAATGTATAAATAATATAATGATAAAAATGTCTAAAATTTCGGCTAAAAGGACCCTCTTTCTCTTTTTTTGAAAATCTTTTCTTTTTGATCTTTTCAAACATATTTGTAGAATATGTCTTTAACATTTTAGCAGAGACAGTGATAGTTTCAGGAATACAACTTATGATCGTTTAATTTCGCTAAGTCATCAATATTTTACCATTTCTTCGCGATTCAAAAGGGGGAGGGGGATAAAGGCTTCTTGATCACCTCTGACAAAACAACCTCGACTGTGTTCTACATGTGTTCAAGTTTAAAACCACAAATCACCACCTCCCAATTGAAACAGGTAGATGGAATGGTACTCAAAGAAATGAAAGAGTCTGTAGCTTATGCAGTAATAACCAGATAGGAGATGAGTATCATTATATTTTAGAATGTAGTGCTTTAAACCAATTAAGAAAAGTTTATTTGAACCAAAAGTTTTGTTCTTATCCAAATATCATTAAGTTTTGTGAAATCATGTGCCAAAATGATGTCGATTCTTTGAAATAATTATGTACATTTATTTCTAAAATTAATATATTGTATGTTCTCCTTAATTATCACCTTCCGCTTGACCCACTGTATTATATGTATATATGTTTTATATGTTTTGTACCTCATGTACCATTTACATGGTTTTGAGAGAATAAATTGAATTGAATTGAATAGAGACCTCTCTTTGAATGTCACGGTCGGTTAAACTCGGTCATATATTTTTAATCGTAGGGAAGATTTATTCATCAAATAAAAATCACTTACATTGTAGGTAAACCAAACGCAATCTGTTATTTTCTAACACAATATAAGAATACAAGTAACTAGAATTCGTGTTTATTTTTTTAAACACATTTTTCATTATAGATTAGTATTAGGAAAAGTTATTGCCATGAGTAATACGTATCATAGATTAAATAACTTAAAGAAAACTGTGACATATTGTCAAGAACCAATCAGATTGCGCATTGTGGTAGCATATTATAATGAGGTATAATTCCAATCTTCATTTTATCTATTGATTTCCTGTGTTTTGATTGGACGAGAACACGTTCCAGAAAATTTTTACACATCGATAAATTCTTTCAATCAGAACTACTTTCTTGATGACACTACTAGGTTATCGTATAAACAATGAAAGCAGTTATTTCTGGGTCTGTTCTGGCTAAATAATGAATACAAGAAACTTTAAATTTAATTAGGGCTTAAACAAAACTGGCAACATACTAGACTGCCTAACTGATGGACGCCGTGAAAATGTTTATGTCACTGTCCGATCACGAGTGTGAATTTTAAAAATCGCTGTCTCAACGTTCATACGTAGAAAATAAGCTCAGTCTGTATCGTTTTGACAGGGAAAAGAAACGTACCTCAAACTCTTGCCCTATAAGCATCAAATTCATATTAACTTTCTATATTGTTCCTCAATATTTGAATAAACAAGTGCAAATTGAAGGCGTCGTCGGTCTGCAAGTTTCGCTATGTAAGAGTTGTTGTTTATGTCAACATGGCCATGGTCAAAGACGAACTATTCTGATGTAAACTCGTAATTACGATATTTGTTGACTTAAACAACATTCCATTAGTTGTTATAAGTTTATTTATCGATTGTTTTGACAATTTAAGTTGAACTCTATCGAAATTCATCTCGATTACGTTCCTTTACGGTAAAATGTATTCCTACGCCGTCAAGAAATAACGGATTGTATGGAGGCCTCAAAGAGAAATAATTTAAATATTTTTAAAAATTCGATATTGGAATTATAAGAATTAAACGTTCTTTTTGAAAAATTTATCGATGTGTAAACTCTTGACAATTTACTCACAAACTTAACATAAAAGTGCTTCGCACTTTTATTTAGTTTGTGAGTAAAATGTCAAGAGTTTACACATCGATAAATTTTTCAAAAAGAACGTTTAATCCTATAATAAGATAGCGATATATAAAAAAAAATGTAGAAGATAAAGAGGTAAAATTTACCCTGTCTATCAAATAGTATAATAAAGAAAGGTAGTGGCTACGATTTTTATGAAATTTTAATGTCTGATGAGGAATTAATTATATTCCCAAAAAGTAAGACAAGATTTTCCAATGCAATTCAGCACTCCATTATTTCAGTTTGTTCATTAACATATTCATAAATATAAAAATTATAAGAAATGTGAAAACTTGACTATGTAATTCATATTTCAATATGACTGTACCTCGATCTATATTTATAAATTCAATGTATTATAAGCTAATGAAAAGATGTACACATTTGACTTTTATTTATACCCCCCCCCCCAAAAAAAAAAAAACAAGAAAATCCTGTTCATGTGACTTCTCGCTCTCAATTTTCACACAAATGCATAAAATTAAGGTAAAATAGCATATCTTGTATCGATTAAAATACAACCAAAATATTTACAGTGTCTTTGAATAAAAATTTCCATGCTAAATTGACATATTAAAGATACTCACCTTCAATTAGCTATTTTCAAACTGTTTTCCGTGGGTATTTATTTAATCTTATTTTATTTTCTTCTTTATAATAACGTTGGTATTCTATTATGGCAGAAAAATACAATTATGACTCGCTTATACTGTACTCTTTAACTGTTAGGAGTAATTTATATTTCAGGAGAAAGGGACTCCATACATTTTTCAGACAAAAATACATAACACGGCGTTAGTCGTTTAATTTCTTTAAAATGGGAAATAAAGACAAACGAAGTGTAGTTATTTGTTTTTAGAAATTATATTGAAAAATAATATAGCCATTGTGTCCTCTTTGTTACCCCAGCAGTGTTTGTCGTGTGATTTTAAACTTATTCGAAACGGGTATTCTCTCCGACCTGTTACAGTAGTGAATTTAGGATTATTTTCATCTCAATTAATTTAAGAAAGCTTATCAGATCAACGAACATTGAAGATTCTGCTTCAAATTCCGCACCCCGAGATGTCACCATTCCGCGCCCCCATATGATGTTGGGTTATGCATGTTGTTTACGGTTTCGGCGTAGGAGGTCCTTTTCGGAATAAATTGATATCCAGTAGCATGAAAGAACGAGGGCGCTTTTGATTGGCATTCGGCAGGAATCTGGGCGTAATTGACAAGTGAAAATCTTATCGACATGTCACATGAAATTTTAACATTTTTTTTTAATTTATCGAGTTCCTGGGCAACGGGAATGGAAAATATTTTCCCGAAATTGAGCTTTGATGTGCTAAAAAAATAACTTGAAAATTGGCCATATCAGACATTTGGTACAAATTGGTACTTTTTTAAACACATTTTTCTAAAAATTTTCTATGTCTGGGTCTTCTCTCCATGATTTTGAAACGTCATTTGCGTGTATTTTAATTAAAAGAAATACACTTTTTTGAAAAATGGAGAGAAGACCCAGAGACCACGAAAAATGAACTTTTCCCCAAAAAATCCAAATGTGTCAATGTGGTGCGTTTTTGTCCTTTTAAAAACAATTGTGTATGTGTAGCGGTTATAGCTCAGTTAGTTAGGCTACCTGTTCAGTGCACTCGAAGCGAAAACTTTTTGGCTCGAGCCTGGCATGGGGCGTTATTTTTTTTTTATTCAGGCAAAAAACCATTTATTTTGTCAGTTTCGTTTTATGTACTGATGTATTAAAACTTTGAATTAAATAAATTTTGGTTCAGTTTGGTTCTCAAGCGAAATAAATTCTATTATCCCGCTTCAGACAAGTTTGTAGACAATTGATTGGATGAGAGCTCATCACATGACGCCCTGAAATTTTCAATATTTCGTCTCCGAGCAGGGGGTGTATTAAAAATCGGGCACGCGATTCCGTTCGCAGCATTGTTATTGTAAATAAAAAATGGCGGCTAAGAAACGGTTTACGTAGGTAGTTTAGTTAAATTTCTTGTTACTGTAACGATATTTTATGTTGATTGTTATTGGATTAAAACTTAATTTTTTCATAATATGCAAAAAATATTTTTTTATATTGATAAAGGTCTTCAGCGGGATTAATTCGTAACACAGTCAGTTAGTGACCTAATACGGATTCATACAGGGTGTGAAATGGAAATCCGTATTGGGACTCGGCTTCGCCTCGCCCAATACGGATTTCCATTTCACACCCTGTATGAATCCGTATTAGGTCACTAACTGACTGTGTAACTAATAATATTCTATTTTAATAATGTACATGTACACGCATCTATGCATTAAATATTTTAAGTTCATTTTTTTCTGAAACATTACTATGTTATAGTCCCCCCTAGAAAAAAATTGGACATAAATGTTACAATTTCACAATGTCTTTCAAACTATATGAAAAAGATAACCTATGGACGTGTTTGTAAAATTGACCAGGTATGTTCAGCCAACCAAATCATGGACATTTAAACCATAAATGTTTCGTACAAATGATTCCTGCAGATCACCCGCCAAATGCGCCCATCTTCTTTAAGGGGGTCGACTATAGTTTTATTGTGTGAAAACTACAATAGCGAAACTCTTCATTTTTATACCATATATAACTTACATTAACTTCAGTGTATATGCAAAGTTTGGGGAAATCTACCATCCAGGTATTTTTGAGGGACCGTCTCAAAATACAGGTAAATTTACTATAGGATTATTTTAGGAAAACGCCAATTTTTAGCACTTTAAAGCAAATTATACAAATACTACAATAGACATTTTGTTCAAACTATAATATTTGATGAGTAATACTATAATATACAATATATGTAAGAAACACAAAATTCTACTGTCTTGTTACCAGAGGGGGCATCTCAAAATGCAAAAAATTAGCAAATTTTACTATTTTTATAGAGTATTACAAAATATGACGTACACAATGGATTCACATGAAAACATAATAAAAATATTCGAGATACCGGTATTCTCAAAATTCTATGGTTTAAATTTAAAAAGCATATATTTATTTTTCTTTATTAATATTTTTATTACCCTTTTCTTTAAGAGCTACAGATTATCATAACGTCAAAAACACACTGCAACGACGTCAACCTACCTATCAATTGCAAAATCGGTTAAAAAATCAATTATATCAAATTTTAATTACATTTTTATGCCTATTATTTCTTAATTTTGTTAAATTTTAATAATTAAGCAAAAAAATTGCATTAAAACAGTAAATACGTTTAATTTTACTATGATGCGCGAAATATTGCGCAATGGAAACTATAGTCGGCCCCTTAAAGTTTTTCGATAAGTTTTGCATTTTAAAACATCTCCAGAAATAAAATAATAAACATAATCCTTTCAAGAGTTCTTTCCACAGCAAGGTGGAAAGACCTTATTAAATTATAATTTTATTCTTGAAAGGAATTGAAGAAGGTAAAGTATATGCATGAATGTTGCAAAGAAATACAGAATTCTTATAATTCTTATCATTTACATCAAGATTATGAACATAAATTGAAAATTGTGATGGAAAAATGCATTTACAATATTGTTATCTATATTTTTAACTTTGATATTTGTTATAGATATGACGACAAACGAAGAAATTGAATGCTTTAATAGGAAATCATCTTCTTTTCAAACAAGTAAGATAACCTATATTAGTGGAATATTTTGATGTATGCAAGACTTGTTTATAGATGGTTTCAGCGATTTTTAGCGGGTAATGGGTCACTGAATGATTAGCAGATGATAAAAAGACCGATAAAGGGACGTCGGGTGGAAACATTCAATGTGTCAGATGTTTTCCAAAAAGAGACGGTTAGACAGAGCCGATATGAGAAACTTTAAATTTGTCTTATGGTTCTGATCAGAGAATTTTGACAGAGGAGTAAAGTATATATATAGCGTGAGTGTACGATGGCTACTAATAAATCTTAAAAAAAAGAAGAAATATATGTGTTTGTGAATCTCAAAAATATTCAATGAAAGGAAGGGGAACCTTTCAAATGTATGACAGCGTATATCCGTCAAATGACGTTATTTTGGTGCGGCGACTACGATTATTGCACTTTTTATATAATTCGATATTTTGAAAAGTATAAATTATTTTAATTTGATTTTTCAGGGCTGATTTGAAATAAATTGTCACGTTACTTTTTGGATCGACCCTTGTATATATACAAGTAGTATAATGATTTTTTCAGAAAATCTACAATTCTTTTTTTTTTGTTATTTTTTTTTTTTTTTGCTTTTCCAGATAAGGGTACAAGCACAAATGATAAGCAATCTTCGCTAGGAACAGGTGAATGTAACACTAGTATTAAATATATAGATTTTTTTAATTATACTTGGAAAATGTATGGACAATTTTACATGTATGTACATTTTATTGTTTTGCACTTGTTAAATAACTTGGACGAAAATCACGTGATATTGTTAAAACATGTATTTACTATCGTGGTATTTTGGTTCATTTCATAGTTATTTAGCAATTTAAAACATACATAACTATCATAAATTGTTCAATATCATTTGATGATACATTGACCACTTTAACATTAACGTTTCGATCTTAACTTCGTCCCACGGCCGTTTCAATGTGGTCGAGGCTATTTGGTACCGCTTTCACGGCGGCGGGCAGGAGTTATCTTTCCATAAGTGGGTACGAGTTATCTCGCGTTACAACGGTGACAAACATAAAATCTTACCCGCATTGAAAAGTTCCACTAAATCGTTCTATAAGACTTTTAATGTTTATCATTAAGGCATGTATGTAAAAAGCGTAATAATTAAAAGAGGGAAAATACCGTTAACTAATTGGGGATCTTTGGAGCATATACACATGTTGTATGTCTTTTTCGCAGAAATAATTGCGGAAGGGGGGGGGGGGTATCTTAACATTACACAATATATAAAATTTATTCATTTTTTAAAAAATCTTTTTGATACAACACAGCCCCCACCCCAAGAATTTTTTATTTACATTCACTGAGCACATAAAGTACAGACCTGTTTTTTTCAATGGAGAGTTGCAATTTCCCAGACCCATAGATATCAATTACCCCCTCCCCTGCACATACAATAATAAACTATTAAATCTAATTTTAAAAAACTTCATATCAATTGAGTGGCGTTTCCCAGACTTACAGATATATCCCCACCGAAAAAAAATCACTCACACACAGATACACCCAGCCAATGCAATACGCGGGATTTTATGAACGGAATGCGTCTTTAATATGTCGATATAATTTTTTTTGCATATATTGGTTTGAAGTAGGCATAAATGGTATAATTAAACAAAAATGTTCATAGCTATAGTTTTACGGCATATAATATTTCAAATAAACATGTACAATTAGATTTTTTTTTCAACGAAAAGTTTAGCCTTTTCATTCTAACTGCTCGAACAATTGTCATTTAATATTTAATTCCTAAGACATGAAATTATTTTATTTTCTATTTGGCATTTTTAAAAAAGGATCATTAGCGCACACAAATTACATTAGAGAAAAATATCAATTTATTTCACATCCTTAATACAATGATCTTGTAAATGCAGCGAAAAAAAAATACTGAACATAGAGCAAAAAAATATTGATTTAATTGGCGTGTCATTTCAAAGTTTTTCGCGCAGTAACTTGAAGAATTATAGATGTGTATTGAAATGTTTCTTCCGACTATTATCTACGGTGATCAAATAGGGTGCCATGAAAATGTGTCCAAAAACGAGAACATTTCTCTAAGGCATGGATTAGCAATGAACTTCCTTTGCATTCAACTGAAATAAAAAGAAAAATATATCAAAAAAAAAAAGTATAAGTATGAATATGAGCCTAAACATGAGGAAAACAAACACAACGTGAGAGTTAAGGTACCCAGGGGAAAACCTTGTTATAAGAAATGCACATGTGAAATATTAAAGCCCTTGCACAGCTGTTCAAAAGTTATGACCAATGTTAAAATAATTTAAATGTAGGTCTAAGTCCAAGGTCAGTTGTGGCATACAATAATGAATCACCCTAATTCTTACAGGTACATGTGTACTAACCTATCTGTATGAGGTATCAGAATATGAAGTTACCTGTAAGATCTTTCACATAGTTTATTTATCAACTGTAATAGTCACCAGGTTATGAAGCTACTTATGTAGTGTTAATATGAATCAGGGTATGATCATTTCTATCTCTACAACAGATACCGACATAAAAAGCCAATCACCTATAACAGGGACTACATGTATATATGGAACTCTCCACCTGTAAGAGGTATAATTCAGAAAGAGAAGCTACTTACCTCAATTAGGTACTTCTAAAAGGTACGGAATTGCACTTCAGCTACCCTTATCAAGTACCACATATTTAACCATTCTTGGTTCAAGTACATAAAACATCACACCTCTCATACACGTCATTAAAACGAACCAATCTGTAACAGGTACATGATTTTAGCTCACCAGCCTGAAACAGGTACCAGATATTTACACAATCAAATTCTAGTACTTTAACCCTCCTGACTCTTCCAGATGTCTGATTTAAACATACCGACCTGTAACAGGTACCAGATATTAGGTTCCAGGTATTTACAAAATCAAATTCTAGTAGTTTAACCCTCCTATCCCTTAAGGATGTCTGATTATTAAATACCAACCTGTAACCGGTACCAGCTTTAAGCTCAGCGACCTATAACAGGTACCAGATATTTACACAATAAAATTCTAGTACTTCAACCCTCCTGACTCTTCCAGATGTCTGATTATAACATACCGACCTGTAACAAGTACCAACTTTAGCTCCCGACCTGTAACAGGTACCAGTTATTTATGAATTCAAATTAAAGTACTTTAAGTCTTCTAACTCGTAGATATGTCTGATTTAAACAAACAGGCGTTAAACAGGTACCAGATATTAGGTCACCGACCTGTAACAGGTACCAGATATTTATCCAATGAAAATTTAGTACTTGAACCCTTCTAACTCTTACAGATGTCTGATTTAAACATATCGACCTGTAACAGGTACCAGATATTAGCTCGCCGACCTGTAGTGGGTACCAGGTATTTAAACAATCAAAGTCTAGTAGTTTAACCCTCCTTACTCTTCCAGATGTCTGATTATAACATACCGACCTGTACCTGGTACCAACTTTAGCTCCCGACATATAACAGGTACCAGATACTTATGCATTTAGATTTTAGTACTTTACACCTCCTTACTCTTCCAGATGTCTGATTTAAACATACCGACCTGTAACAGGTACCAGATATTAGCTAACCGACCTGTAATAGGTACCAGGTATTTACACAATCAAATTCTAGTACTTTAACCCTCCTGACTCTCCCAGATGTCTGATTATTAAATACCGACCTGTAACCGGTACCAGCTTTAAGCTCACCGACCTATAACAGGTACCAGATATTTACACAATAAAATTCTAGTACTTTAACCCCCCTGACTCTTCCAGATGTCTGATTATAACATACCGACCTGTAACAAGTACCAACTTAAGCTCCCGACCTGTAATAGGTACCAGATATTTATGAATTCAAATTAAAGTATTTTAAGTCTTCTAACTCGTAGATATGTCTGATTTAAACAAACAGGCTTTAAACAGGTACCAGATATTAGGTCACCGACCTGTAACAGGTACCAGATATTTATCCAATGAAATTTTAGTACTTGATCCCTTCTAACTCTTACAGATGTCTGATTTAAACATACCGACCTGTAACAGGTACCAGATATTAGCTTGCCGACCTGTAGTAGGTAAAAGGTATTTAAACAATCAAAGTCTAGTAGTTTAACCCTCCTTACTCTTACAGATGTCTGATTATAAATTACCGACCTGTAACAGGTACCAGCTTTACGCTCACTTATCTATAACATGCACCAGATATTTAAACAATAAATTCTAGTATTTTACACCTCCGTACTCTTCCAGATGTCTGATTTAACGAGGCCGAGTCTAATTCGAGCGCGCATCACTTTGCGCAGCTTTTTAATTTCATGCAGTTATACATTATTTTAATTTTAATACAAAATTAAGATTATTTGTAACTCCTACTGATCTGAAAATGTGATTTTACGACAATTATTTGGAAAATAACGTTGAAATGGCTCTTACAACGTCACCATAGATACGTATTTGTAACGTAATATGGCAATTTTAGAGGCATTTGGCTTCGACCTAGACCAGTCGAGATGGTGAACTTTTTTGAAACTTCACAATTTGGTGACTTTTTACATTTACTTTCATTTACTTGAATTAAAAAGAAATCCCTAGGGCAGAAGTACAAAAAATATTGAAAAAATGTAATAATTTGGCGATTTTCCAGCAAATTCCCATAGGGTCCAATAGTAAAGTTTGACAACATGTAAGATTGCCCACTAAGAAAACGGGGTGGTAAACATTCGATTTTTTAATCCTAAAACAATAAATATAACAGAAAAAATAAATTATCAAAAAATTATCAAAATCCCTAGGGCCGAAATAATTAGAATCGGCCTCGTTAAATATACCGACCTGTAACAGGTACCAGATATTAGCTAACCGACCTGTAATAGGTACCAGGTATTTACACTATGAAATTCTAGTAGTTTAACCCTCCTATCCCTTACTGATGTCTGATTATTTAATACCGACCTGTAACCGGTACCAGCTTTAAGCTCACCAACCTATAACAGGTACCAGATATTTACACAATAAAATTCTAGTACTTTAACCCTCCTGACTCTTACAGATGTCTGATTATGAATTACCGACCTGTAACAGGTACCAGCTTAAAGCTCACCGATCTATAACATGTACCATATATTTAAACAATACAATTCTAGTACTTTACACCTCCTTACTCTTCCAGATGTCTGATTTAAAAATATTGATCTGTAACAGATACCAGATATTAGCTAACCGACCTGTAATAGGTTCCAGGTATTTACAAAATCAAATTCTAGTAGTTTAACCCTCTTATCCTTTAAGGATGTCTGATTATTAAATACCAACCTGTAACCGGTACCAGCTTTAAGCTCACCGACCTATAACAGGTACCAGATATTTACACAATAAAATTCTAGTACTTCAACCCTCCTGACTTTTCCAGATGTCTGATTATAACATACCGACCTGTAACAAGTACCAACTTTAGCTCCCGACCTGTAACAGGTACCAGATATTTATGAATTCAAATTAAAATATTTTAAGTCTTCTAACTCGTAGATATGTCTGATTTAAACAAACAGGCTTTAAACAGGTACCAGATATTAGGTCACCGACCTGTAACAGGTACCAGATATTTATCCAATGAAATTTTAGTACTTGAACCCTTCTAACTCTAACAGATGTCTGATTTAAACATACCGACCTGTAACAGGTACCAGATATTAGCTCGCCGACCTGTAGTGGGTACCAGGTATTTACACAATCAAAGTCTAGTAGTTTAACCCTCCTTACTCTTCCAGATGTCTGATTATAACATACCGACCTGTAACTGGTACCAACTTTAGCTCCCGACCTGTAACAGGTACCAGATATTTATGCATTTAGATTTTAGTACTTTAACCCTTCTAACTCGTAGAAATGTCTGATTTAAACATACAGACGTGTAACAGGTACCAGATATTAGGTCGATCGACCTGTATAAGGTACCAGATATTTACATAATCAAATTCTAGTACTTAAACCATCCTAACTGAAACTGCTGTCTGATTTAAACATACCGACCTGTAACAGGTACCAAAGTTTAGCTCTAGACCTGTAACAGATATTTATACAATCAAATTGTAGTATTTTAACCCTTTAAACTCGTACAGATGTCCGATTTAAACATACCGATCTGTAGCAGGTACCAGATATTAGCTAAATGATCTGTAACAGGTACCAGTTATTACACAACCAAATTCTAGTACTTTTACCCCCCTAACTTTAACAGATGTCCGATTTTTATATACCGACCTGTAACAGGTACCAGATATTGAAGCTCCCGACCTGTAACGGATACCAGATATTTATGCAATCAAATTGTAGTACTTTAACACTTCTAACTGTTACAGATGTCTGATTTTAATATATTGACATGTAACAGGTAATAAATATTAGCTCACCGACCTGCAACAGATACCAGATATTTATGCAATCAAATTGCAGAACTTTAACCTTCTGACCCTTACAGATGTCTGATTTTAATATATCGACCTGTGACAGGTACCAAATATTAGCTCACCGACCTGTAACAGGTAACAGATATTGAAGCTCCTGACCTGTAATAGGTACCAGATATTTATGCATTCAAATTGCAGTACTTTAACGCTTCTAAATCGTACAGATGTCTAATTTAAACATACCGACTTGTAACATGTACCAGATTTTGAAGCTTCTGATCTGTAACAGGTACCATATATTCAAGCTACCGACCTGTAACAAGTATAAGATTTAAAAGCTACCAACCTGTAATAAATACAAGATTATAAAGCTGCCGACCTGTAAAAGGTACCAGATATTAAAGCTACCTACCTGTATCATGTACCAGATATTAAAGCTACCGACCTGTAACAAATACAAGATTTAAAGCTGCCGACCAGTAAACGGTACCAGATATTAAAGCTACCAACCTGTAAGCGACACTTGCAGATGTTAAACCGACCTGTAATAGGTACCAGATTTTAAAGATACCGACCTCTAACATGTATCAGATTTAAACATACCGACCTGTAATAGGTACCAGATTTTTAAGATACCGACCTCTAACATGTACCAGATTTTAAAGATATCGACCTCTAATAAGTGCCAGATTTTAAAGATACCGACCTCTAACATGTTCCATAAATTGAAGATATCGACCTGTGACAGGTACCAGATTTAAAAGATACCGACCTGTAACAGGTACCAGATTTTAAAGATACCGACCTCTAACATGTACCAGATATTAAAGCTATCGACCTGTAACAGACTCCGTATGTTAGATCAGTACCTCGTCTAGGTTCCAGAGTATAAAAAAATTATAATTACTTCTAACAGATGCTATGTCATGTTGTAAGCGTTGTCGTCATCGTAAACCTTTTACAGTTCCAACTTTTTTCTAGAACTAAGGAGCCAATTTCAGCCATACTTGGCTCAGAGTATCCTTGGGTAAAGGATATTAAAGTTTTTAGAATGAAGGGTAGTTACAAAGAAGTGAAAAATTAATACCATTATTAAAAAATCTTCTTTTCCAGGAAAGATGTAACTCATTTGGTATCATTATCAGGTAGAGTAGATTCAGGTTTGTTCAAATTGTTTATATTCTAGACATGAAGTAGTAACGATATGGACGGATAACTTTTTTATAGTGTGCTTATATTTTTCTTTATATGATAGAATACTTTCTTTTACCGTAATTTTCTTTACTGCTAATACCAACGGTATCGTGTCGATATCAAATCATGATTGCTCATGGTTTATGATAACAAAATTTAATATTGTTTTTAACGTGAGTAACTTGAGTACTATCGCTTTTTTGAAGTTTGCCTGTGGTGTCGATATCGACTTTATCACCTCGTTATATCGAATCATGTTTCTCACCCCTTGCTAAGTACCGTACTTGGTTTTGTGTATGTGTATCTTTAATTTAAATAGGTTCCATGTTCGAAGATTGTACATGTCATCGATATCGTCGATAACGTATCGATATCGAATAATTTTTTGCATACTTCTATCATTATGAGGTACTTGTGCGTACGTACTTTCTCATTATTTTTTTGCCTTATTGTTAATATCGACGATATGGAATCCTCATTGTAAAACATATTAATGATTTTACCAAATTTTACCTAAAAATAAGACCTTAAGCTAAATTTTATCCGAGACAATGACAACCTTTAATCTTTTTCTAATTCTATTTACATATCCATGCTGACAATGAATCTATACCGTCTTTGCTTTTGGTTTTGTATAATTATTTTATTACGGAATTTTCAAAATAGCAAATCATTTATACGGTGTATCAGGATCGTCATGGTATTGCCGATACCGACGATACAAAAGTAGCACCAAGTCTCATATATGGTTTCCATTATTTCCATTTTATGGTTCTAGTACGGATCGATACCAAAATGTTGTCGATATCGTCCATATCGACATCGAATTGGTTCTTTGACAATATTGACAAATTACTTTTCTTTATAGTTTGCTAAAATATTTCTTTGTAATTGTGTGTGTAAAAGAATAAATTCCGTTTAACAAAATTATCCTTCCTGTAAATATGAGCAAAAATAAAAGAGGATGCGATATCGTGACATTATCGCCGATATCGACGATATTGGTGGCAAGTACAATTTTCTAGAATTTTTTAATGTTATTTTGTCTTGTTTAAATGGTGCTTCAGGTATCTGGATGCTTCACATATCCGGACAAATTGACTGGGAACCGAAGCGTCAGGATAAATGAGGCTCGACTTTATATATAAGGTGACCTCTGGTCCCATATTGATGTACATATAAGATAACCTCTTGTCCCCTAAAAATGCACATATGAGGTCAGCACTGATCCCCCTACTGATGTTCAATATTAGGTGACCTCTGGTTCCCCTATTGATGTATATTTCAGGTGACCTCTGGTCCCCTATTGATGATTGTATATATAAGGTGACCTCTGGTCCAATATTGATGTACTTATAAGGTGACCTCTGGTCCCCTTAATGATGTGCAATATAAGGTGACCTCTGTCCCTTAATGATATAAATCATAAAGTGATCCCAGGACATATAAACTTTAAGTTTATGGAAACAAACGGTAGTTTTATATTGAACTGAACATCAATAAAGACATCATGTCTTACAATTAGTATATGAATGATGCAAATGCAATCATTTGTTGTACATTATTAGGATGCCAAGAAAGTTATAAGGAGACAATGATTTCAAAATTGTTGTATATGTAGAATTATTTTTCAAATCCACTACAAAAAACGTTGAGGCTATAATTTTTGGACAGGAAAAAAAAGTACACAATATCTCCGAATTCTCTAAATAATGTATTTAATTCGAATTTGTAGGATTGGTCAACTTGCTTGTCTACAAATACAGTATATATATTCCAAAAATAAATCACCATTTCTGCATTTTTAAAAGTTTTATTTCTTTTCTTTTTTAAATGTAGTTTTGATTGGTTTATGAATTTGATGTGTATATTCCATGAAATAAGGGGAGGAGAACTTCATGCAATACAAGGGGTACATCTTCTCTGTAAGATATATAAAGCCAAAAGTGTTAAACTGATTAGGTCGCCTATTGAGGCATGGCTTCTTAACACATAAAATAATTTTACCATATGTTTTTTTCCATTATGTTAAAGGATCGGTGAAAAGTCCGAGCGAAATGAATTGGTAGGGGTTTGGTGGAAGGGGGCAAGACCCCTCCCCCCCCCCCCCACACTGCTTGTTAGAGATGCAAAGACTGAGACTTTACTCTGATATATTAAGGAGATCAGAGTTTAGGTGTTGTGTTAAAAATATACTATATCTTCGCATTGAATAAAAAAAATCATATGAGAGACCACAGGTTACCCAATACTGTATACAGGATTATTTTCGCCCCGTGTTATTTTCGCCCTTTTGAAATTGTGAATAATTTTGCCCCATTTAAATTCGCCTAATCATATTTCTGTTTAAAAAATTATGAGGTATAATTTGAATTCACCCCGTTTTAAATTCGTCCAATCAAAAAGAGGGCGAAAGGGACGAAAATAAAACGGGGGCGATAATTTCCCTGTATACAGTATAATCCATAGCTATGAAAATTCTACAGGGTGTTTCAGAAAACATGCAACCATTTACTTTCCTCACTATATTGATATTCAAACAGGAACATATGAAAGTTTTATATAAAATTATGCTAAAAAGGCTTAATTTTTTATCAAAAATCAAAAATTTAGAAAATACTTAATATTTTAATTAATTATGACGTCATATTTGACATCACTTAAAACAGATGATTTCACCCTTAATGTGGAATTTAATATAAAACATTCTTTAGGAATTCTGATTCTGCTTATCTCTGTGGTTATGACAATGCGTGGAAATAAGTTTTAGAAAATACAAAGAACTTACTTATAACAATATACAGAGGAGGTTGTTTAAATCTGATAAATTTTGTATCTTATTAAAGAGTAAATTAATGAATGCATGCTCATTCAATCAGAAAAGGAAAAAAAATGAAGAAAAAAGACAAAACACATGGAAACATTTAGAATGATACTAAAGAGGCCTTGTTCAAGAGACTCGCATGAAATGCTTCGTAAATAACTGAGTTTGTGAACAAATTGAACAATTCAAGTGTAGATCTGAGATGCTAAAATATGTTGTTTTTTTTCTTAAACTTTGGACTTCATTGTAAGATCAAATGTTTGAATGACCATTCAACTGTTTTAAATCCATTAAATTGGACCTTTACACTCACCTGACAAACACCCCTTGATTTTTATCCATGGGATTATTTAATGGTCAAAGCATTTACCCCCCACCCCACCCCTTCCGTGAAAATATAGAGAAATGAATTCAAAATAGTTTGGAAAATGAGACCAGATTTATACCTAAAAGATTCATTGCAATAGTAATGAGAAATTTCTTGCATCGGATAGATCTCTTATTTCAGCGAAAATGGCGTCATTTAGAGCAAAAGTTTTAACTACGTGAAATTTTACAAGTTTCTTTTTTTCTATTGTAATTAATTATCTATGTGCCGTATTAACTTTATTTTCATACAAATAAATCTTGAAGATGTGACTTTCAATAAGATTAGTTGTTGCATAGTGTTGGTTAAAATACCAGTAAAATATAATCAATCAAAATGGTTGCATGTTTTCTGAAACACCCTGTACATGTAGTGGAGTGACAATCCTAGAAAAAGATGCTTAGTTTTCGAGTTTAATGGACCGGCATACCCTACGGCTGAAAGTTATATTTTATAAAAGAGACATTCCTCCTCATACATTTTCGCCCGGTCGTAGAGTTTTCCCAAGTCAAAATATTTTTAAACTTGCGATTAAAGTGAAAAGAGGGGGGGGGGGTATATAAGTCGTTTATTTTACTTGCTGATAATGTTCTTTTTCAAAGATTAATTATTGATATTTAACGAAATACTAATTTGTGTGTGAAAGGAAAGCTACAGGTATCTAAATTGACAATACAATATTAATCAGGAATATTCCCCCCCCCCCCTTCTTTTAAAAAAAATCTTATGTTTTATTATAGAAACTGCGTTAATTTCAACAAAATATATTCAGTACAATTATTTCATGCAATATTAATCACGAATGTTTACTTAAGTGTTAGAAAGATACATAAGACAATGATTTCTGATCAAATAAACCGCACTTTTTAAAGACATCCTCACATTAAGTCTTGTATTCTACTTGATCTAAAATGTTTTGTGTAACTAGAAACGGATTATAGAATCCCATCATGTCTAAGACAAGGACTCAATCGATCAAAATATTGTTAAATATATTAAATTGGCTTCTATTATTAATAAGATAACGTTAATATTCAGTTTGAATGTAAATTAATTAGCATTTGAAAATCAATTACTTTTTTTCAATTAAAAAAAAAGTAAAGGACAAAAATGTCACTTTTTCTTCACATTTTTGTTTGAACGAGGTATCTTGCATGATTGGATATTGCCTTTCTGCTTTATAAGCAATGCAGATTAACGCAAGTATGAAACAGAAAGAGAAAACTGATTAAAGTATTTCATCTTAAAGACTGTTCATCACTTTACAGACTTTTTCATGTTTCCTTCGGAAATATATATAGTGTTTTCTACACCAAAAACATAGACTTTTGTCATTATTCAAAGCAAGGGATACATATTTTGTTTACGCATTTCCTCATTTACATGTACATACTGCCAAAAATTGAACTCAGTTACTATGATCCTTTATGAGCGGGGGTATCATATTTTGTCAGCTCACTGCTTACAGTACTTAAAAATTTTCTTTTAAAATGACGTACCAGTAAGGAAGATATGAATCAAACGGAACCTTAAAAGCAATCCACTAAAGCTTTTGCTGGACAATTCATGTTTTATTCTGTCATAAGAAAGCTTTTTTGATATTTTTTTTCTTTTGAGAAAGAGTTGTCAGTTTTGCTTCAATAATTAATTGTCTAATATTAATTTTAAAAATTGCAATAGAGACAGAAGAAACAGTACTATATACGCTATCTTGAACCAACCACAGAAACAACGAGGGATTTCTAACATTTTTGTTAGGACTTCTGATGAAATCAAAAAGACTACTGAGTATTTAGGCAATCAGCCTTTTTTCAAAATTCAAAAATATAAAATTTTCTGTCAGCAGATGAAAAAAGCGAAACATGAAATGCATTTAATGTGAATATTGCCATTTGGCACTGTTCTAATTATTATCTACCCACCTGAAGTATCTTTTTAAGGATCGGCTATCATTACTTTTACAGTGTAGCTCTTTTACAACATTTCTACTTTTTTAGTTTTCAAATAAAATATATTCTTGAAAAGTTAACGATAAAGATATACATGTACGTGTACATGAAAACCAATGAATAGAAATTAAAGCTATAGCAAAGTATTAGGTCATTATTTAAACTCTTCACCCCTTTTCCAAGAATTGCCATTTTAACACCAATACGTGTTTAAAATCTTTCAAAACCCCAAAATCTCTACAATGTAACCTGCTTAATTTATGAGTAAACGCGTGTTCAAAAGTTCGCAAAATTAAACGTAAATTTTCAAATCATAGACAACATTCATTGATAAAAAAAATTTGGCCTATTTAGACAGAGAAATGAAAAATAATAAGACTTTAAATGATATGTTGTCTGTCCTTTGGATGAGACCGGAAAACTGTACTTCAGTGTGAGAGCAAGGATGACCTCTAGAAGATTTCTTTACTAAAAAGCTTTTAAAACAGGGTCGAACAATTTCTTTATAATAAAATAATGAATCAGATGTAAAAGGCTTAATAAAAACATAACATTTAAAAAAATTGCGAAATAAATGGTCATATTCCGTTTTCTTAGGTGGGTGGGTGGGGGTGGAGCGGGGGTAGGGGTGATGGGTGTTGTTGTTCTTGTTTTCATTTTTCTTTACTTTGTGTACTAAATATTAAGTGATTGTACGTAAAGAATAACGTACATTAGCATTAAACCTTTTAAGTTTAAATAAAATACTATAAGACAAACCTTTCATTTTACAGACAGACAAACGGGCATTCTTATTCAACTTTTCGTTCCTTTTCCATGAAATCAATATATTCACCGAATAAATAAAATTCCTATACAAATATACATTATTTTCACGAAGTCCTTCAACTTTTCTTTATATGTACAATATTATGGTCAGATTTTTCATTCATTGATCTTTGATCTCCTTTTATTTTAAATTTTGACCATAGAAATTTCTACGACCGGGCAAAAATTATTGCTTGATAATATATATGACCAAAAAAGTACAAATCAGCCGTAGGGTAGGGTGGTACATTAAAGTCAAATTTTTTTATGGTCTTGTCACTCCACTAATATCATACATCTTATTATATTGCAGTTAATGTTGCTCCCCCTGTACATTTTCTAAAACCTATCAGATGCTTACTCTTTTGACAAAAGTAATTTTTCTGCTATTATTTTTACACTGTGAAGATTTCACAGTATTTCAATTAATTTATTGTATTTTTTCACTTTACGTGTGCAACGAACTGCATTTAGAAGCGAAGTAAACAGGCCCAATAGTTGTGAACTGAGCAGGGGACCTACGGACCTAGTTGAGGGTACTTCGATAGCTTTAAATCAGGTGTCGCTTACAGGTTGATCGCTTTACTATCTGGTACTTGTTACAGGTTGATAGCATTAAAATCTGATACCTGTTAGAGATCGATAATCATGAAGTCTTATACCACTTACAAGTCGGTAGCTTTAATATCTGGGCCCTGTTACAGGTCGGTAGATTTAATATCTGGTACCTGTTACAGGTTGGTATGTTTAAATCAGACATCTGTAAGAGTTAGAAGGGTTCAAGTACTAAGATTTCATTGGATAAATATCTGGTACCTGTTACAGGTCGGTGACCTAATATCTGGTACCTGTTTAGCGCCTGCTTTTTAAACTCAGACATATCTACGAGTTAGAAGACTTAAAGTTCTTAAATTTGAATTCATGAATATCTGGTACCTGTTACAGGTCGGAAGCTTAAGTTGGTACTTGTTACAGGTCGGTTTGTTATAATCAGACATCTGGAAGAGTCAGGAGGGTTAAAGTACTAGAATTTGATTGTGTAAATATCTGGTACCTGTTATAGGTCGGTGAGCCTAAAGCTGGTACCGGTTACAGGTCGGTATTTAATAACCAGACATCCGTAAGGGATAGGAGGATTAAACAACTAGAATTTGATTGTGTAAATACCTGGAACCTATTACAGGTCTGTTAGCTAATATCTGGTACCTGTTACAGGTCGGTATGATTAAATCAGACATCTGGAAGAGTAAGGAGGTGTAAAGTACTAGAATTTTATTGTTGAAATATCAGGTACATGTTATAGATCGGTGAGTTTAAAGCTGGTACCTGTTACGATCGGTAATTTATAATCAGACATCTGTAAGAGTAATGAGGGTTAAACTACTAGACTTTGATTGTGTAAATACCTGGTACCTACTACAGGTCGGCGAGCTAATATCTGGTACCTGTTACAGGTCGGTTTGTTTAAATCAGACATCTGTAAGAGTTAGAAGGGTTCAAGTACTAAAATTTGATTGGATAAATATCTGGTACCTGTTACAGGTCGGTGACCTAATATCTGGTACCTGTTTAAAGCCTGTTTGTTTAAATCAGACATATCTACGAGTTAGAAGAGTTAAAATTAAATTTGAATTTATAAATATCTGGTACCTATTACAGGTCGGGAGCTAAAGTTGGTACTTGTTACAGGTTGATATGTTATAATCAGACATCTGGAAGAGTCAGGAGGGTTAAAGTACTAGAATTTTATTGTGTAAATATCTGGAACCTGTTATAGGTCGGTGAGCTTAAAACTGGTACCTGTTACAGGTCGGAATTTTATAATCAGACATCTGTAAGGGTTAGGAGGGTTAAACTACTAGAATTTGATTGTGTAAATACCTGGTACCTACTACAGGTCGGTTAGCTAAAATCTGGTACCTGTTACAGGTCGGTATGTTTAAATCAGAAATCTGTAAGAGTTAGAAGGGTTCAAGTACTAGAATTTGATTGGATAAATATCTGGTACCTATTACAGGTCGGTGACCTAATATCTGGTACCTGTTACACGTCTGTATGTTTAAATCAGACATTTCTACGAGTTAGAAGGGTTAAAGTACTAAAATGTGACTGCATAAATATCTAGTACCTGTTACAGGTCGGGAGCTAAAGCTGGTACCTGTTACAGGTCGGTGTGTCATAATCAGACATCTGGAAGAGTTAGGAGGGTTAAAGTACTAGAATTTTATTGTGTTAATATCTGGTACCTGTTACAGGTCAGTGAGCTAAAATCATGTACCTATTATAGATTGGTTCGTTTTAATGACGTGTATGAGAGGTGCGATGTTTTATGTACTTGAACCAAGAATGGTTAAATATCTGGTACTTGATAAGGGTAGCTGAAGTGCAATTCCGTACCTTTTAGAAGTAGCTAATTGAGGTAAGTAGCTTCTCTTTCTGAATTATACCTCTTACAGGTGGAGAGTTCCATATATACATGTAGTCCCTGTTATAGGTGATTGGCTTTTTATGTCGGTATCTGTTGTAGAGATAGAAATGATCATACCCTGATTCATATTAACACTACATAAGTAGCTTCATAACCTGGTGACTATAACAGATAATAAATAAACTATGTGAAAGATCTTACAGGTAACTTCATATTCTGATACCTCATACAGGTAGGTTAGTACACATGTACCTGTAAGAATTAGGATGATTCATTATTGTATGCCACAACTGACCTTGGACTTAGACCTACATTTAAATTATTTTAACATTGGTCATAACTTTTGAACAGTTGTGCAAGGGCTTTAATATTTCACATGTGCATTTCTTATAACAAGGTTTTCCCCTGGGTACCTTAACTCTCACGTTGTGTTTGTTTTCCTCATGTTTAGGCTCATATTCATACTTATACTTTCTTTTTTTTTATATATATATATTTTTCTTTTTATTTCAGTTGAATGCAAAGGAAGTTCATTGCTAACCCATGCCTTAGAGAAATGTTCTCGTTTTTGGACACATTTTCATGGCACCCTATTTGATCACCGTAGATAATAGACGGAAGAAACATTTCAATACACATCTATAATTCTTCAAGTTACTGCGCGAAAAACTTTGAAATGACACGCCAATTAAATCAATATTTTTTCGCTCTATTTTCACTATTTTTTTTCGCTGCATTTACAAGATCATTGTATCAAGGATGTGAAATAAATTGATATTTTTCTCTAATGTAATTTGTGTGCGCTAATGATCCTTTTTTAAAAATGCCAAATAGAAAATAAAATAATTTCATGTCTTAGGAATTAAATATTAAATGAAAATTGTTCGAGCAGTGAGAATGAAAAGGCTAAACTTTTCGTTGAAAAAAAAATCTAATTGTACATGTTTATTTGAAATATTATATGCCGTAAAACTATAGCTATGAACATTTTTGTTTAATTATACCATTTATGCCTACTTCAAACCAATATATGCAAAAAAAAATTATATCGACATATTAAAGACGCATTCCGTTCATAAGATCACGCGTATTGCATTGGCTGGGTGTATCTTTCTTTGAGTTATTTTTTTTTCGGGGGGGGGGGATATATCTATAAGTCTGGGAAACGCCACTCAATTTATATGAAGTTTTTTAAAATTAGATTTAATAGTTTATTTTTCTCTGACTGCCCCCTAAATCTTTTAAAAACGATACTACATGTACGTAACTGGGCCGGATGTCGGGTGTTTGTATGTGCAGGGAAGGGGGTAATTGATATCTATTGGTCTGGGAAATTGCAACTCTCCATTGAAAAAAGCAGGTCTGTACTTTAAGTGCTCAAGGAATGTAAATAAAAAATTCTTGAGCACAACAATACAATATTACCTTTAGAAGCAAAAAAGAAAAATAAATAAGTAATGAATGAAAAAAATTAAACGTCCTTAGACGGGGGGGGGGGGGGGGGGCTGTGTTGTATCAAAAAGATTTTTTTAAAAAAATGAATAAATTTTATATATTGTGTAACGTTAAGATACCCCCCCCCCCCCTTCCGCAATTATTTCTGCGAAAAAGACATACAACATGTGTATATGCTCCAAAGATCCCCAATTAGTAAACGGTATTTTCCCTCTTTTAATTATTACGCTTTTTACATACATGCCTTAATGATAAACATTAAAAGTCTTATAGAACGATTTAGTGGAACTTTTCAATGCGGGTAAGATTTTATGTATGTCACCGTTGTAACGCGAGATAACTCGTACCCACTTATGGAAAGATAACTCCTGCCCGCCGCCGTGAAAGCGGTACCAAATAGCCTCGACCTTTCAATGTACAGCGCTCTCTCTCTCTCTCTCTCTCTCTCTCCCTCTCTCTCTTACGGAGAAGATTGTACTCTCCCTCTCTCTCTTACGGAGAAGATTGTATATATTGGGTGTGCCCCTGTGCTAAAAATAGCGACATGTAATACAATAAAAACTAATAAAACAAACGGGGCACTTTGAGAGGAGTGAGAGAGGTCCTAGGAAAAGAACAGAACAGGACAGAAAAGGACAGACAGACGGACGGACGGACAGACAGACCCAAATTAACATCCCTATCTTTTCAAGCGGGGGACAAAATTGGGAGAAATAAGGAAGAAAGTTTCCATATTTAATGGCTTTGGGATAATTATTGGCATAAAAACTAATAGAAATTTTGCAGAGATGATAGCGAAACATACATACATTTCTAATATTTGTTGTTGATTTTTACAAGCTGACTCTTAGACATTTTTGTAACTTTAGATGACCTGTGGGTGAGCTCGATCTACATTGGTGATAAATATTGCGGAATGGCTTATTTAGATCCAAAATATCCAGAAGATGTTGTAAGCCTTGGAAGGAATGAAATGATAGGAGTTCTCCTCACAAAGGATGGGCAAGTGAAGGAGTTTGGAGATAAAGCCCGTAAAATGTTTACTGAAAATAGAGAAGATTCCAGTGATTATATTTTTCTTGATCATGACAAATTGGATATAGAGCTCGGCAATGATTATGTAAATATACAACTATACGTCTCAATTTCTTATGATACAAATACAGTACATGCTTTACAAAGATTTTGCATCTTAATTACTTATCCACACTTTATTTTTTATGTCTTATGATTTTATTATTACAGATTTCTGAACTGCCTTCCTTGAAAATAATTGACGTTTATCAGAGTATTATTGGCTTCTTGGTCAGGAAAATTGTTGAGACAGTTGCTGGTCCTCTGGAAAAAGAAGGCACATCATGTAAATCAGATTCATGTTTATTATGCAACATGCATTGTGTGATCACAGTTCCTTATCACTGGAAAATCTACGTTAGAGATCTCAGAAGCGCTTTTGACAGAATAATGGTAAGATTTATGTATAAACACTCGGGAAAATAATAACCATTTAAGATTTTCTTTTATTGAACAGAAACTCAAAGCAAATAAGATACACGAATTTGAGTATTTTACTTGTGGATATTTTAGAAAGAGATTCACAAAAACGTGAACAAAGAGCAGTTGCACATTAAGTCGAGAGAGGTGGCGATATCTCCATACATTCATGAAGTTAAAGCATCTGTCACCTGTTTGAATTTCAATGTTGACAACCTGATTTTTAAAGAAAAAACAGCATATGTTAATCTACATGTTGGATCAAGTAAGTATTGAACAATCATAATACCTTTTGGTTGATGCAAAGACTTCCATATATTACAGGTATTTTCCATCAAAAAAAAACCATATCCTTTCATTTAAAGATTTTTTAAGTCACCTGAGTAACTCAGGTGACCTATTGCTCTCCGTTTTCGTCCGTCGTCGTGCGTACCGCGTCGTGTGTCGTGCTTCGTGTGTCGTGTGTTAACATTTGTACATTTTCAGCTTCTTCTCTGAAACCACTGAACCAATTTCAACCAAATTTTGTATACAGCATCTATGGGTGAAGGAAAACAAAAATTGTGAATTTCATGGTCCCCGCCCTCCTGGGGCCTGAGGGGTGGGGCCAAAACCTTTAAAATTATTGCAATCTTTAAAAATCTTCTTCTTTACTCCTGGTCATTAAGCAGGCAAACTTTGAGCATGGATGTACATGTGAAATGAACATTGAATCCTCCACCAAATTTGTGAAATTCATGGACCCAGGTTCAGGGGTTCTGGTGTTAGGGGATGGCTATATAGATTATATAGTGAAAATGCATTATTTCTTTAAAAATCTCTTTCTCTGCTTCTGAGTATTAAATATACTAACTAAGTACATAGTTATGATAAGCAAGAATACCTCTTCCAGATTTGTGAACTTTATGGCCCCAGGGTCAGGGGTTCTGGTGTTAGGGCGGGGCTCTATAGATAATATAGTGAAAATCCATTTATTCTTTGAAAATCTCTGCTTTTGAGTAGTAATAAACTAACTAAGTACATAGCTATGATGAGCAAGAGTGCTTCTTCAAGATTTGTTAATTTTATGGCCCCAGGGTCATGGTTCTGGTGTTAGGGCCGGGCTCTATAGTTTATATAGTGAAAATGCATTTATTCTTTGAAAATCTCCTTCTCTGCTTCTGGGTATTAAATAAACTAACTTAGTACAAGTTATGATGAGCAAGAGTGCCTCTTCCAGATTTGTGAATTTTATGGCCCCAGGGTTAGGGGTTCTGGTGTTAGGGCGGGGTTCTAAAGATTATATAGCGAAAATCTTTGAAAATCTCCTTCTCTGCTTCTGGGTATTAAATAAACTAACTTAGTACAAGTTATGATGAGCAAGAGTGCCTCTTCCAGATTTGTGAAATTTTTGGCCCCAGGGTCAGGGGTTCTGGTGTTTGCGCGGGGCTCTTTTGATTATATAGTTAAAATGCATTTATTCTTTGAAAATCTTCTTTTCTGCTTTTTGGTAGTAAATAAACTAACTAAGTACATAGTTATGATGAGCAAGAGTGCCTTTTCCAAAATTGCATGTGAATTTTATGCCAATGATCCAAGTACCGGGTATATATATATATTTATGATGAAGAAACGTGCATATATCAAAATGATTATTTTTATATGCCCCAAGGGGGGATGCTTTGAAACCTGATCTTTGGTATTAATCAACCATTTTATGATAATATTTGCAAAATTTTGAAATATGTGGCCCCAGGGTCAGTGGTTCTTTTTGGGTGAGGTGCACAACTGGTTGTAAAGTGGAAGAACATTTTCTCTTTGTAGTTCTGATCTGCCTCTGGGTTTTGAGTAAGTAGAGTATTTTTAATTGTTAAGCAATGGTGCCTCTTTCAAAATTGTGAATAGTGAGTTTCATATCCTCTGGTTTAAAATACGAACCAAATTTAATTGTTTGAAAGTTGTTACACAATACTCAGGTGACCTATAAGGCCCATGGGCCTCTTGTTTATTTCTTGACCTTGGAGTTTGTCATTTAGCCCAAATTTGAGAAACAACCTTTGACATATGATGCCAAAGGACGGCATCAGTTTTTTCCCCACTAATACATCTTATAAAGTACGGCTCTGTGTAAAAATCATGCAGGGAGTGATTCATGGGGGTTTTCAGAATTTTTTTCAAACTTTGCATGTTGGTAGAGTAGGCTAAGATACTCCAAAAAAATTAATATTTTTTTAAAAAAATTCTGTCAATGGTATCCGTGGTAACCAATAAACTGTTTTGGACAAAAAATGGCTGAAATTTCCTCTAAAAACAGGCAAATATTTATCAATTTTGAAGATTAAATTAAAAAACTAAACAATATATCACATTTATGTTTATTTCTTATTAAAATACAGCATAGGTAGTTACTTTTCATAACTAGTCAAAATATATTTATTATCAGTTATGAGTTCTTATTTTATGCTAAAAAGGGGAGATAATCCATATTTGCAAAAACTGTATAATCCATTTTTGAGGATTTTTGTCTATCAAAAATTTCTTTAAAAAAACCCACAGCTAATCTAAAAGGCCATGGTAGTTTCATAAACACTATATTCTAAAGCAAATAAAATAATAAAAACATTTTTGTGCAAATGATTATTAATTTCCCAAAATAACTGATGAATTTTGTACAAAAAATGGTAAATTCACCTTTTTTTGTCACAGTCCAATATGCCATGTATGTTTGCATGTAAAAAATAAATAGCATTTCAAAACCATTTTTTTATATTTCCAATTTCAAATACAATAAAATTATTTACTTTTCATAATTAATCCAATTATTACCACGTCCAGGAATAGTTTTAAATTTTAAGCTGAAAAGGGGAGATAATTCATGTCGAGAAAAACTGAAATTTTCAATTTTAAAAGGATTTACAGCTTAATTCAGCTATATGATAAAAAATTTAAAGAAAAAATACTCTACAGCCAAACAGAAAGGCAGTGTATATTTCATAGATACCATACCTTATGGCAAATAAAATAATAAAAACATTTTTGTGCAAATGATTATTAATTTCTAAAAGCCATTAAAGAGTTTCATACAAAAAATGGGAAATTCACTTTTTCGTCACGGTCAAATAAATGTCATGTACATATTTACTCATGTTAAAACATAAATAACATTTCAAAACAATTTCTTAATACTTCCAAATCCAAATACAACACAATTATTTGTTTTCAATAATCAAATTATATCTATGTACTGCATTATTTCTAATTTAAAGCTGAAAAGGGGAGATAATTCATGCTGACAAAAAAGAACAAAATATCATTTTTTGAGGATTTCAGTTACCGGGTATCAAGTAAATAAAATATATCTATGATTTAAAAATTAGCGAAACAAAAAGGCTGAGTAGGTTTCATAGATACCATACCCTATAGAAAATTAAAAATGTGCACCAAAATCATTGTGATTAATAATTTCACCAAAAAAAAAAAAGAAGTAGCATCATCTTTTATCAGAGTCCAATATATACACCATGTACACACGCCAGTACATGTTTACATGTAAAAATATAAGATTACATTTCAAAATAAATTCGTTTACATTTCCAAATTCAAATACAACACAAATTATTTTTTATCATTAATGAACAGTAAAATGTTGTGAAAAAAAAAATTTGAAAATATTAATCATATTAATATTGATTACTAGATTTATCATATAATCATTGTATATGTATTAAACACAATTTTAAAAGTTTTACATTTTTGTAAGGTGCAGTCATGCCAAACAGAATATCACCTATCTCCCCTGCTTCTATTCTGTAGTAAATGACTGTCCTTTTTTTATTAACCTCTTCTAAAGGCACTTAAGATCTTGGGAAGAGAATTGCTGCCTGATTAACATTATCCAAAGTACCGTCATGGTATCCACTGAACTCGAATCTTTTCTTTTTAACAGCTTTAAATATTTTATTTTCCATTCTTCCTAAAATAATAATTACAATATACATGTACATGTATTTATCATGCATCAATTTAGAACTCTTTAGTTTATACTACATTAATATTAAGGTACTAAATGGTTATTTTGATTTTATAAATTACTTTACATGGAATATCAAGTTTATATAATGCAGTAATTTCATTAAAAATCTAAAATGGCTGCATGGCATATATTCTCCCACCTTTGGAGTCTTATTAGTTGGTGGTGTTCAATGATGTTTTCTTCTTGTCTGTAATAAATAGTGTAACCTTTTCATTCAAAACCATGATGCAGCCCATCGTGTACATTCTGTGAAATTAAAAATGGGGTATAATTCATTTCAACATAAATAATACACATTTATGAAATACAGTAAAACAAATTTATAAAAAAGTCACCGAGACCTATGAAATTACTTTGCTTCATCCGTTACTCGTTGTTTCCATATAAGGAATTTGTTAAATTTATAGCTGGGGATCTAAAATAACTTTTCTATATCCGTGAATTCGCTATAGTGTATCCGTGTTCGTAGTAAACGAGTTTTGCTGTATGTGAAATATCTTTTCTATTAGCGTATTTTTCATTATTTGCAATATGTCTCCGCTTTTAACTTTAGTACAATTTAAACAACATTATAAACTTGAATCTACACTACTTGAGGCCTCTTCCAATGACTTCCATATTATTACAATATCAATCATGACTTTGCTGTTCTAGGGAAGATTCTCCATTATATATTGCAATGTGAAACTTTGATCCTCATTGTGGCCCCATCCTACCCAAAGGGGGGTTTAACTCAACCAATTTATTTATACACTACATTATAATTACCAGAGACTGCTTCCATATAATTACTTTGCTGTTCTTAAGAAGATTTTAAAAGATTGTTACTAGTGTTGGCAACGAGTACCCGGTTAACCGTCAAACGATGCGAGTATCGGTTAGTAAAATTGCTATTAGGTTACTCGGATAAAAATACATTTTTCATAGTAAATACGTACATGTATAAAATGATTTTTATGTTAATTTTAATCGATATTGACACGTTTCCCTAATTTAATTACCGCTGGGCTTGCTCTAGTGGTTCACAAATAGGATAGATTTTTTTGATTAGTTTAATTGATGGCTTTAATTGCCAGGGGGTACACATTTTAAAGGCCTGATTTATAATTACCTAATTTAGACCTATATAAGTCAGAGGAACATACTTTAACAAGATACCGAAACAAACATCTGTAGTGTGGAAATATTGTTAAAGAACGGCTGACTCGAAATCTGTCAAATTGCAATTTATGTGAACCGGAGTTGTCGTATACGAGTGAGACTACATGTACAAATATCCTGCTACGCTAAATCACCGAATATTGAGAAAAAAAATCGATAACCAGTGACTTGCATGAAACTCAAGAAAAACAAAACTTGCAAATTGTTACAGGGTATGTCAATTCTCCTCTATCTCGAAAAATATCTTCTTCGGATGTAGATAAAATTATTTTCATAAACAAAAACAAATTCAGGGGAGTGCAGTTACTTAAACAGGTCTAGACCACAAGATTACCTGACGTCAGCTTAAACTTGCATGTAAGGCCAAAAGAAAAAATACTCTTGTTTCCTGTCCCCTGACCAAACAAAATAGGGTAGGTAGGTAGGAAAAAAATTATTTTGAAAAAAAAAATTATTTTCAAAACTCAATAAATGTAGAACATAGAGCATATAATAATAAGAAAACAGTATGTTAACAGTTTACACAGCAAGTTTGTTTAAAAAAAATTATAAAGTAAAGGCATCCTGTACACTTGTGATGTATTAGTTCTGTAAATATTGTAGGTCGACTTTAGTATTTCAGGAAAATAGCCCCTAAAAATGAAAATGTAAAAAAAAAGTTTTAGGGTCGGAGGGTAAAATGTACGGTAGGTCGGGTGACAGGAAACGAGAGCATAAATATTTTATTTTGGCCTAAATTGGCTATCAGTTTTCTTTACATAGTTTTAGACAGCAGTACAAGGTGAACAATTTTCATTTAACCCCTCAATCAAATATCAAAAGTAGGACATGCAAACGTCACAAAATTTGTATGGTATGTATTGGAAGCAAGTACAGTAGAACCTCATTTATCCGGACACTTTGGTTCCTATTCAATTTGTTCAGATATGTGAAGCGTCCGGATACCTGAATTATCAATAAAACAAGACAAAATAACACTGAAAATTTCCGTTTCCATGAAAAAACGTCCGGATACTGAAGCATCCGCATATCTGGCGTCCACTGACAGATATCTGAAGGTCGACTGTATTTATCATCTAAAACTACAATTTAAATGTGAACATTGAGCAGTGTCTTTGGAAAATAATCTTTCAATTTTGGCTGTATAAAGTAAAAAAGAAACTCTTTTGTTTTTGGTGATGAAGTAAAAAAAGTATGCAAAAAACCGACGAAAACTATGTGTCGCTTTTGATTTGTTTTAATTTACAAATAGTAGACTGTGATGCTTGGGGAATTAATCAATGCGCATGTTTTGAGATTATCTCCCTTAACGCGCTCTTTCGTTGAGGAGGGGAGTTTAGTTGCCGCGTTAACTAACAAACAGGTGGGACTGATATTTATTATTGGATACATCGCATCATCGATATACTGGTTTATCATAAGTATATAATTGTAAGGATGCACTGTTCAACTCGAAAATAACCGATTTAAAGTAAAGGTGCCATTTTTAAAGCAAAAAAATCGGAACAAAAAAAAAATCAGTGAATGTGAGACTTTTCAGACGAGGGAAGAGATATGTGGACCTCTAAAGAATAGGTAGACAGGAATCTGATCATTATATGTCGGCAATCTAAATGACACATTAATTCTTTACCTTATTATAACTTCAAAAAACCCACTAACTTTTTAGAGAATGTTCGTACAATCAAGAAAATCTTGTACTTTTTATGAAGACCACGACGTTTATTTCGTTTTCAAGTACCCTATAATTGAAAGATTTTAAATATACACAGTTGAGCTTGATAATATGTAAAATTCATCACTGCTTAACATTTTTATCTTTCTATAACATAAAATAAATTTTAAAAGCCATAAACATCGTTCATTTATTTATGCACGTTTGTATACATAAACAAACTGTCCCACCGCCATGCTGAAATGGATACTTTTATCGCCTCTATCGCAGGAGAGTTACAATCTCGAAACTTGAGTAATAATTGGAGATGCTAGAGACAAAATCATTGTGCTGAAAATTGCCTTCCATTAACGGTAGTGTACCCAATCTGTTACATGTAAGAAAATGGAAATTAAAAGTATTCAACAGCTGCAATACAACAATTTAAGTATCTATGATTTGGGGATTTTTTAAGACCCATAATACATTGTCAAATAGGTCTTGTAAAATACTTTTGACTGCATACTAATTTAAGCTTTACCAAGCTATTTTGAATAGATTAATAGCGAGTGCAGCGAGGGTCGCAAAGCAACACACGTAACTGCGAGCTCTAACGAAAATGCCTGGGCAAAGAGAAAATTTGGACTACTGCAGGTTCATTTCATAGAATTTTTTATCGCAGTAATTTTGACCCACAATGCATCGCTTCGTATACAAACTCTAAAGCAATATTCTCGCGAGAATAACAACAAAAGTTAAACGAATAATAAACTTGTCTTAATTTAATAATGATAGAAAGATAGTCATAAACTGATTGAAATCAGCCTTAATTAGGCTTCTGTTTGGTAAAGCAACATACAAAGTACAGTCTAATACGCACCGAATGACACGTGCGGATTTACATGTCCAATCTAAATGAAAATGGATAAATATCTGTGCTCGCCCTAACGGTCGCACCGTCGACATATTTAAGCTACGTACATAGCTATTTCAAGCTACAAAATTTATTATCTTAACTAGATGCTCTCATGAGACAGTAATACCCGCACTAAGGTGTTTGCCTCTAAATGCACACTCCTTTAAATTGGGCTTTACCAAGGAAAAAGTCAATATAATTCAATAATTTACATAATAGGGCCTCCATGTTTTAATCAAATTGAGCATAATATTCTCAAGTGACCAAACCCATGGGCCTCGATCTTATAGGTATTTCAAATTCGTAATTCATTACCAGTTTGAAATTAAACAAAAATTTAATTAATGATGTAATTTAGGTTTGATAAAGGGGGGGGGGGTATAAATTTTTGGCCCATAATTGGAACTTTTAAAATCTATTTTCTCATATAGATCAACAACAAATAATATTATTCAAATTAGTGTAAAGCGTTTTTGACTACGTGACAAGTCTGTGTGATTCGAACACCAATAATTTGTGTTATTTTTGTATTGACCCCAAATTGTCTTAATAGTGTTTTTTTTTTCGACAAAATATGACTGAAAAGGTGTGATTCAATCATAATTCTTTTAATATTTATAATAGTTTGTCCATTATGGTTGGGGCATACTTAGGGTCTTAATGCCCCTGATTCTTTGTTTTATACTATAAATGTACCTGAAGACCTGCATCACATTGGGCTTGCGTCACGTACCCAACTTAAGTACTAGTTTTACCATTATCATTTTTAGATAACACTGCACGTGCAGTACTAGTGTTGTGTACACATCATTGCATGTATGTCAGTAGAAATTATTTTGTGTTTTAATTAGATTATACTTCAAGTGACGTGACCTATGGCAGTCAGTAAGTACAAGTTTTGGTATAGATTTGGGTAAAATAGTCTGAAATGCAACTGGTTAGGTTAAAGTTTAAAGGATTAAAGGTCATCCGATGCTGTAATAAGATGAATTTCACATACTGAAGAGTTATCGCCCGTTATCGACATTACATTCAGTTCCAAGATAAAGAATTTTTTTCTGGGAGGGAGGGGGGGATTTCCAGACCAGAATTTCCTGAGAAGCAAATAAAAGCAGAAGTTATGGTGGTGTCTGTTTTCTAGGGTGGAGGGCATCCAAAGTCTTTTTTATTTGCTTCAGTATATATATAGTCCTGCAAATTCGGTGGGGGGGGGGGATCTCCCAATCCACTCCCTGTCCCTGTAAACAGTAATGACAAATGATGATCATGTGACTCCTAAATAGTAGGAAACTTTTTCCATTTGACTATACATAATTTTACTTTTTGTGTTATTATGTTATGTAAATTTAATGGTATGAAGGTTTTCAACCCCCTGGAGGTCATCCCCACTCTTAATGATTCTAACTGGAAATGTTCACAATATGACTGCATTAAATTAAATAAAAGTGCATCAATGATAAGATTGCTTGACATTTTATTCATCAACCTATCCTCCTAGAATTAGGAATGAAAATCATTCAAAGAGAATGACCACATAAAAGTATTTGTATGTAGGCTATTAACATTTTTTTTTAATGTAAAGACAAGTAGTAGTTTGCATACATGTCATGAATAAACAGGGGTCTGGGATGGGGTGAGGGGAAGGATCGAGTTCCTGTCTCTTTACGTCTTCATGGTTGAAAACTCCTAAAATGAATGTTGACCTCAAATCTGACTTTTTTCCCATTATTTTTCAAGTGATGGTGTCTCCATTTGAGTGAAAAATTCATGAGAGGGATGTTTAACAACAAACAAACAATTAAATGACATAAAAACACTATTTGATTTGCGTTAAGAAATATGCAGGGGATTTTTTTCATCATAAATCTTCTTCTCAAGAACAGCAAGGGCATTATTGTCCCCCATTTTGGGGCAAAGGGAGGGAACATTAAATCTTATTTGTCTGTCAGTCTGGCCATCTTTGACAGTATGGGCATCTGTCACAATAAATTTAACCTTGGTCAAAACTTTTGAATAATAAGAGATAGGGCTTTCATATTTCACATGTACATTACCACAAAACTTTCTAAATGTACTATAATTTTTCAACCCAAGTGAGATCTTGACCTTAAAATTTTACCTACTTTCCAAAAAAGAGCATTTTAAATTAATCATTTTGAAAGAGAAAAGATATGGCATTTAAATTATATATGTATAGTACATGTGAAAAGACTTTTCTAAATATATCATGACTTTTGACTCTGTGATCTTGACCTAGAAGTTTAACTTACTTTTCAAAAATATTATATTATATATTTATGTACCGGTATATATAACTTTTGATTGAAAAGAGATGGGACTTTCATATTTGACATGTACTTTACCTGCAACAAAATATTTCGAGCATGCGATGATTTCCCCCCTTTGACCTAATTTTCATAAAGTGACATATGATAGGGGTGCATATTTGACACACAATCTGCCATAAATTATGGCATCCCATTCACTTAAACACAGAAAGCAGAGGACCACAATTCTTTGAATTTGCTCGTATAATCTTGATATGGAAACATCCTCATATAATGTAGATTCAAGTTTTTTATGCTACGCCATGATTAGGAATACATGTATAAGTTTTTGTCATGTCCGTCCCTCATCCTTCCATCTGTCTTTCCATCGAGCTCAAAGAAACTTTCTAGATATTCTTTATCAAAGTTCATGTTGATGCATTTACTGATGTAAACTATCCAACTGCAGCAATATTTTTTCACCTAGACTTTTCTTTGACCTTCACTTAACTTTTCTTAAAATTAGTGTTTAGCCTTATTTTAAAGACACCATAATAATTCAAGTTGTGTAATGAAACTTCACATGATGACATGTACTGATGTAAGCTTTACAATGCTTCACTCTTTTTTTACCTTGACATTTCCTGTGACCTTGACCTCACTTTTCTAAAATTAATGTCTTAGACTAGATCAGTTTTGAATAAACAATTCAAGATATATTTAATCAAACTTCATAGTTATCCTAATACATACTGATGAGAGCTATTATTGCATTAACTTATTTTGACCTTGAATTTTCTTTTGATCTTGACCTCACTTTTAAAATATGTGTTTATCTAAGTTTTAAATAAACCATTAATTATATTTTTATCAAACTTCATATGCTAATAGTAAATTCACACTGATGTAAGCTTTTCAGCTAGAACAACATTTTGACGCCAACCTTTCCTTTGACCTCTCTTTTCTTAAAACAAAGTGTTAAGCTCAGTTTCATTAAATCATTGAAGATATTTTTATCAAACATAATATGCTGATATGTATTAGTGAGAGCTTTTCATCTGCATCAAAAACTTCATCTTGCACATTCCTGTGACCTTGACCTCCCTCCTCTTTAATTTGTATTTTGCTTAGTTTTAAAGAAATAATTTAAGACATTTTTATGTTTAGCATGCACTTATACATAATTTGATGAAAATTTATTATCTACATGTATATCCAATTTATTTATATTTTAGGTTCAATTCTGAAAACAATTTTCAAGATATTTTCATCAAACTTTATACACTAATACAAATTTTCATGTACCATTAGTAATACACATCTGGCGGGACATTCATGTCCAATAGACATATTTCTAGTTTTTCAAATCATCACCTCAGGCTAGGGTCAGGCCACAATTAGGGATCAAAGTTTTATTTAGGAATAAAAGGAATTACATCTTCAAAATTCTCCTTTTCAAGAACACCAAGAGCATGATAAATTAATATGGAAATATTCTCGAGAGGTGTAGATACAAGTTTGTACAAATCATGACCCCCCAGGGTTTGGGAGGGGCCATATTTTTCCTGCCCCTTTTGCCATCCACATGAAAATTCAAATTTTGAAACCATTTTACACATACGCAAAACAAACCAATCATTTTCTAAATGATCATGGTTTAAAGCTATTGCAGCATAAGATATTAGGGAGGTCCTTGAAAGCAGGGTGATTAAACATATCAAATATATGTATAAAAATAAAAAAAAAATAAAAATTCTACCCCGATTTGACACCCCCGGGGCAAAATGCAAATTCTGAAACCTTACTGCACATCTACATGACACCACCAACCATCTCTTAAAAGATGATTAAGCTACTGTCAGAGTAAAATGTAAGAGGAGTTTAGGGAAGACGGGGCTTTTTGCATAAAAAACATCCATTTTTGACCCTCATTTGACCTCCCAGGGCAAAATCAAAATTCCGAAACCTTACTACACATCTACATGACACCACCAACCTACTCCCAAAAAATGATCAAGCTTCTGTGTAAAATGTAGAAGGAGCTCAGGGAAGATGGTGCTTTTAGCATAAAAAACATCATTTTTCGACCCCCATTTGATCACCTGGGGCAAAATCAAAATTCCGAAACCTTACTGCACATCTACATGAAACCACAAACCATTTTTCAAAAGACGATTAGGCTGCTGTGTAAAATTTGTAGAAGGAGTTCAGGGAAGAAGGTGCTTTTGCATAAAAAACATCATTTTTTGACCCCCATTTGACCTCCTGGGGCAAAATCAAAATTCCAAAACCTTACAACACCTCATCTACATGACACCACCAAACATCTCTTAAAAGATGATTAGGCTACTTAGTCAAACTAAGGAGTCCAGGGAAGACGGTGCTTTTTACATAAAAAAACATCAATTTTTTACCCCCATATGACCCCCCGGGGCAAAATCAAAATACAGAAACCTTACTGCACATCTACATGACACCACCAACCATCTCCCAGTAGATAATTATGCTGCTGAGTAAAATAAAGAAGAAGTTAAGGGAAGACGGGGCTTGTAGCATAAAAAATGACATTTTTTGACCCCCAATTGATCCCCCGGGGCAAAATCAAAATTCTGAAACCTTACTGCACATCTACATGACACCACCAACCATCTCCCAAAAGATGATTAGGCCCCTGAGTAAAATGTAAGAGGAGTTCAGGGAAGACGGGGCTATTTGCATAAAAAACGTCATTTTTCGACCCCCTATTTGTTCGCCTAGGGCAAAATCAAAATTCCAAAACCTTACTGCACATATAAATGACACCACCAAGCATCTCCCTAAAGATGATTAGGCTGCTGAGTAAAATGTAAAAGGAGTTCAAGGAAGACGGGGCTTTTAGCATAAAAAACGTCATTTTTCGACCCCCATTTGATCCCCTGGGGCAAAATCAAAATTCCGAAGCCTTCCTGCACATCTATATGACACCCCCAACCATCTCCCAAAATATGATTAAGCTACTGTGAAAAATGTAGGAGGAGTTCAGGGAAGAAAAGTGTGACAGACGGACGGACGGACAGGCATGAGTAACAACAATATACCCGAACTTTCTTTAGAAAGTGCGGGTATAATCAAGAAAATCGGCTTGTCACCCCTCTCTGAGAGTTTATTCTTGCACTCTGGTGGATTACCGTAAAAGTTTAACTTCTGAGATAGATCACAATGGTGTCAGTAAGCGAGTACCATTTCGGAAGAACGTCAACATGGTCAATATACTGATCAACACGACTCATGGCTATATTTTCGCCCCGAAAAGTATTCCTAATCTGTTCTTGTAGAATCCTTTCAACCAATTTAAGTTACTTCACACATTTTTTTGCAATAAACATCACAGGATGCATCAAAATAACTTTGCAGCGTACAGCTAACCATTGAGGCTGCCATTTTTTTTAACTAGCGCCACCTTTGTAAACCTGTAAAGGGAGATAACTCATTTGAAGAATCTTAACAAATTCTCGATTTTAAACACCTTGTATCTTTTCAATACTTCGTTTGCACAAAAATATTAAATTAAATTTTTATTAAGCCTTCCCATTTCACTTTAATTATGTATTAAGTTTTTGTACATCTTCTTGGGTTTTAAAGATATTCTTTCGTGAAATAGGTATTATTTGCACACTATCTGTACAAAATTACACCTCAAGTACTTTATCCCTGGCTATATGAAAAAAGAAGAATTATAACAAAATCAACTGTTTATATTCATTTTAGACCCAAATGAATATATTAAACCCAATTTTATTGAATTCGAAGATTATCGATTAATCACCTTTTCTGTACTGTCTGCATGATTTTTACACGGAGTCGTACTTAAGACATTTTACAACTAATTTCCTTTCTGAAATAGATTTTAAATACTGTCAAAGTTTCAAATAACAGAGGAATTGTTTCAATATTATCAATATTATCTAAGTCTGCAAATAAATGAAAACATATTGCTTGTATTGAAGATGACATGGATGTTTAAATGATAGCACTTGTTTTATATAAACTAGAGAACTGCATTATGACATGGCTGCTTTTATGATATAACTGTTTTATATAAATTAGAGTACTGCAACCTAACATTTCTAAGTGCCACGGATCCAAAGAGGCCAGACGAGATTATAGGTCAGCCATACAGACAACCATGGAAAAAGAGAACACCAGAGGTGCAATTTGTAAACCTCCTGAAAGACTTGTTCACAGAAGCTTTGTTCAAGGAATGGAAAGACACATATAACTGGGAGTACATTTCTCTACTTTGGCAGTTTGAAGATCAGAAAAATAAAATGTGCGAAAACTTAGACGACAATGAAAAATATGCATTTAAATTGTCTTCAAAATTATTCAAACCATTTAAAGAAGATCAATCTAAAATGGTTTCTCTGAAGGACCGACTGAAAAAAATAGAAGAACTGGAAATGAATGAAAGTGATTGTAGCATAGTTTTCAAATGGTCCTTTTTGAAAACATTTTTTACTCATGTTAAAGAGAGTACTCGGGATATCATCCGGCGCCACAGAAATGACTTGAAAGAGGTACGTTGTGTGGTAATGACTGGTAGCTTTTCTCAAATGAAATTGTTTCTGCATGAGGCTGAAAAAGAGTGGTTTAAGGAATTAACCCAAGCAGTAACTGTTGTCATTCCTGTGCATATTGGTTCCACATATGCGATGGGCGCTGCATATTTTTTCAAAAAATATCCAAAATGGATATTTTATGACCTTATCAGTAAGTGACTGTCCTTAAAGATGCAAACACTTACTATGCACTGGTCCGTTTTTTAATTGTAAAGAAATATATCTATAACGCTGTACCTAGATGCATTAAACACCAGTGATGTGTAAAATTTACAGATCAGTATACATTTAAGGATGTTGCCTTCTTCACGAAGACAGTTTATGTATACGTCTATAAAGCAACTGCCCGAAACAAGTTGAAAACTTTTGTATTGTCTCAATGAACTTTTCATATACTTCTCATTATCTTCGTATTTCATTGAATTTGTAAAGCTATGTTTGAATTATGATCTTGATTATGAATATGTAATTAAGTGGCGCAATATAATTGCCCTTTATCAACGTGATTGTAGTTGTGTACACAGACACGTAGCATCAGGGGGCTGAGCCCCCCCCCCCCCCCCCGCCCAACATTTCCAAACATAACTTTTTGCTACAGAAAATCTTCACTGAAAGGCTGGTTTGCCCATCCACTTTTGGTTACAGTGAAGTGATATAAATAAAATGTAGTATTGCTTGAAGAAAATTTGGTGTTGAAAGAAGTTGGAATCCCCTACCACCACCACCACTGGCACCACCAAATGGGATGTTCGATCTAGTTTTGGCACACACACACCCGTCTCCTTAATATTTTTGTCAATTTTTTTCAGGTGATTTTTTTTTCTCTGGATTCACTTCATACAAAATTTAAAAACGATGCATCGTCACTTGTCCATTCAACCATTTCAGGGAAACGGCTATGTAATTTTGTAAAAGTAAAATTAATACTATTTATTTTTACATTATAAAAACCACCCAGAATAGCGTGAAAAAACGAAACCTCTTTATAAAACAAAAAAGAATAACTTGAAATATTTTTAGTTTAAACAAAATGCAGTTTTTCTTTTCTTATGCTACTCTAATCAAACTAATTGAGTGTCGTCCTCTCTTTCCGCTTCGTCTTGGTCAGCATGGAAATAATTCATTTTATCAAGGATGTTGTTTGATAGCTCTGTATATAAAGTTTTGAATTAGCAATTAGAATGATAGAAGGCACTGATTAAACAAAACAACAAAACCGAAAAACGACTATGAAAGGCATAAATTTTAGAACGATTTCTTTTTTTTTTATTATGACTTACAAGTACGAGTATTTATTTCGGATCGTATACATGTACAATTCACTCTGAATTTATGGGATAACAAGTTGTTAACTAGACGTAAATCAATGTTACATACATGTACACTAAATGATATATTGTATTTGCAAACAATTAAGTTCACTACATACATAATCACCTCAGTATTAGTGAAATGTAAAATTATACCTAAATCTGTATGATTTACTTGAATTAATCAAAATGAGTAGACTTGAAGTAATATTTTACATATCATAAGCTTTTTTCTTTATAGTTTCTTGATTATTTTTTAATTTATTATTTATTCGTTTATTTGTGTAAATGCAAGACACTCCATTTGTGTTTTTACTCTAAGCAATTTTTATCCACTACTGATCTACAATGTTTGTATATGTATTGATCTTATTTTATTAGTTACGATTCTTGATGATTCTGGAAAAGAATATCACTGTCATCATAGAAATATATTTTTGGAATCTTCCTTATTATGTAAGAGACCAATCCGACATAAAATTAGATTTTAGAAGTGTTACCTGGCAATATCAAACAATTATTGATACATTTCCTTTATTGAATTGGAATTCACAACACATGGTAACAGGAATAATGTATATACATCTGTCATAGGAGGACAGGGTTGCTCTATACATATAAGTTTAAGTGCTAGTGTATGGGGATTGAGGTAGGGAAAGTTATTCAAAAATTAAAGGTTTTCTAAACATTGAACAGATTGTTAATCAGAATGTTCTATCCCTTTATAAATAACGAGATATACAATATATTTACTTCTATAAAGTGAGTCTGTAAAAAATATCTAATATGCTTTACATATCTAATATAAAAAGTTGCTTATCATTTACTATCGAAAAAACGACAGATCCCTTTTTTAGAACATCGATTTTGCTTATCCAATGAAAACGTACTTTACAAAGTTCCTGTTTTATATTCTTAAAGTGAAATTCATTTTTGAATTTACAAATGTAGATGATGCATGTGTCTGATTTCAATTAATATTGTATGCAGCCAACATTTAGGCCTACTTGCTGAATTGATGAAGATTGAAAGGGTATCGTTTTTGTCCGATTTTCATCCGACTATAAATTTTCAAAATATTCTCGACTATCGTTTGTCTTTTTCATACATATCGAAGCAGTTTGATGATCAAGACTTATTTCCATCGTTTACTTTATATATTTCCCAGGCGGCAATATTGATGGTTACTTCAATGTTTTCTTGTTTTGTTTGTTATAAGTTATTTCTTACGTTACTTTTTGCATTTAGTTAGTTCGAAATATTTGACGTTTCCCTGTTTTATTTACGATTTCGATATTTACGTCCCAGGAAGAAAACCTTTATTAATAAACAATAAGGTTTAAGAGTGTTTATGCTACCGGAATTATATTTATTTTAACCTATTTTGTACATTTACATGAGGACATTAGAATGCCATGTATTTCTTTTTCTTTTAAGTTATCGGTGACTTACAAGGACATGTAGCGCTTTGTTATAAAATGTGTGTGTTTTTATGAAATAAAATAATTAATCTAGTAATTTGCATCTAGTTTTTTAAAAAAAATGGGGCAGTTTGGGTATCATCTCAGACTCACACATGCTATCTTACCTTTACCCTGGACCAATAAGTTAAGTTAAGGTACATGTATTCCTTCGCCTTATAAGGTGTCATTTAAGGAATCACTGCCTAGAAGCACGTTATGCATCTTCCCCATTTCCCACTATCGTTGATCTCGCTGGCATACATGTACTATACTAACTAGACAGTGATTCCTTTTATTACCATTTCATTGTAAAATAAAATTATAATTTTATATCTTAAAAAATGTAGACTAAAAGATTTAATTTTATTAATCCCCGCCCACTGACAAAAACCAAAACAGCCGCTTGGGATTTACATGCCTAATTATAGGACTGGTCTCCTTAGCTCCTGACTTATCGGTTTGCCTAATTTACTTTCCGGTAGAAATATCAAGAATTCAACTCCACTAAATTCCAAAGAATTATCATAGAGAAAACAAATAGAATTATATACCTCACTGCCTAATCCGAGCCTTCGAAGAAATACTTAAAACAAAAACGTGTACAAAGATATGCGGGGGAAGGGAGGTGATTGGAGTACCAGATGTTTGAAACTTGAATAGCGATTGAGCCCATGACTTTGGGCCAACACTTGAAGGTGACAAAATGATTTCAAACGTTTTATTGCTTCAGTTACAAAGACAAAAATATTTTATCGTGACATATTTCAACGAAATTGTGCTAAAACTTCAAATATTATTTTTTAATGAAATGTACATGTAAATATTCATATGTTTGTGTGGTAAGAAATAAAGGAAGAAAGAATGCCAGTATAAACGGTTTTTTCAATGAAATTATGTTTGCAATATCTACAAATGAATTATTTTCCACAGGTAATATAGCGCATCAGAAATGATATCAGATATGAGAATCAGAAAAGATATACTATAACCAGTTGGATTTTGGTCATAAGTTGAATAAGTAATTCCTGGACTAAATCCGTTGTTGAATGTAAACGGGGAATTAAGAAGGAATGTTGGCGGGTATAACGAAGTAGTGGCGCTGTGGGGCCGTAGTAAAACGTAATAAAACGTAAACTTAGGGTAAAGGTGCCGTATTCCTTATGGTCTTCCAAAATAAAGTCCAAGAATTGGTAAATCAGGTTTCCGAGTTTATTAAAGAAGATGGTAAATAACAAAACAATAATTGATTTTTGACACTAGTTAAGTTAATTGATGGACAGGTGTGTTTCTTTGAAAGAATTGACATGAAAGAGGTTATAAAGAAATTGTACAAATAAAGTTATTGATACAGGATTAACGAATCCCGAGGCATTAATATTAACACCTAACGAGTAACAGTTATTTTGACAGAGTCACAGAGTGTCAATTGGAATGTCTTAATCCTAATTCAAAGGGAATGAGATAAATAAGACACAATTTACTACAAATAAGCACATATTAAAATCAGATAAACAATTTCACAGATAAACGTCCGAATTTAGTACAAAATATTGAAAAGTTATTTTGATTATAAAAATGTTAATTTTGCTCGGTGATAATACTATGCAAGGATAAATTACTCGTGTTTAATTTTTTGAGAGCATGGTCTGCTTATAAGTAATTTCTACCCTCAATCAAGCAGAGAAATTCTTTTAAATCGAAATAAGCAGTGAATTTAAACAAAACTTGATTGCAGGAATGCTTAATATCCATTGAATTATTCTGCTAATTTTTAAAAGTATTGATGATTATCGCAATTTTTGCACACAGGTATTTATTGGAGCATGTAATATTGATTTTTTACATAAAAATCAAAGAATAATATGCAAAAAATTTAGTGTTGATTTTTTGTTTTACATACCTCTCCAACCCTCTGAGAAGAAAATTTCCTTTGATAATCCTGTACTCGGATGCTTGAAATTCACCAAAGATGATAATTAAAACACTTATTTTGGTTTATTTCTACATTACCACCCATTAGCATTGATTTCATGAGCGGATCCAGAGATTTCAAAGTGCCAACGACTCGATCTTTGTACGTATACACATGTAATATGGTTTCAAAAACATAAATAATTGAAAAATAAAAGATTTTTTTAAATATAAAATACATGTATCATTTGAGTGAAAGCAATTATTCTTACTAATCATTTTTCAAACTTTTATTTTTTTTTAATTCATGTCATTCATGCATTTTTAAAGTCATTCTTTTATTGTAAAACTGTTTTCTATGATATATAACCCCTAATTTGCTATGCAAAACCGATGAGGGGTGTAAATGTCACATAATTTGGGTTTCAGTGTCATTGAGAGTTCAAGCGGCCCTGAGAAGCAATTTCAATGGAAATAAGAGAGAGAGAGAGAGAGAAAGAGAGAGAGAGACGCACAACCTTAAAAATCAATTTGATATAATCAGCTTTTTGTTTAACTTCAGCAACTATGCTACAGAATCAAGTTGATTTTAATTAAAATGAAATTATTTTGAAAATGCATAATGTTCTAACATGTAACATGAAATGGAGCGCGAGGGGGGTTGGGCGGCGGGGCGAACAAGTATACTAGTAGACATACACTGGGGTTACATCCCCTTCCCGTTTACTCTTGCCTTCCACCTGCTGACCAACAGACTAAGCTGTTAATGTGTTTAACAAAAGGGCGAGGGGGAACATTAGATTTCTCTGAAATGATCACTTACTCCCGAGGATAAACAAATCTAAATTCCTCTTAATTTATAAATAGACTTGTATAAAGAGATGTGGCTTAAAATCTAAATTTGTTTGCGATTTCCTATTTATTAGCTCACCTGAGATGAAAACTCAAGTGAGATTTTATGATCACTTGTTGTCCATCTGTCTGTAAACTTTTTATATTTTCAACTTCTTCTTAATAACCACAGGTTAATTTTAACCAGTACTGATTCAAAGCATCTTTAGATAAATTGGTGTTTAAATTGTTACAATGAAGGACTAGACCCCTTTTCAATGGGAGATAATCAAGAAAAGACAAAAATAGGATGGGGTCATTGAAAAACCCTCTTCTCAACAACCATTCACTGGGCCAGAAAAGCTGAAACTTATGTGTAAGCATCCTCAAGTAGTATAGATTGTAAATTCTAAATTGTTCATATCATGACTCCCAGGTGTAGAAAGGCGCCACAATAGTGAATCAATTTTTTTTCATTGAAATATAAAGGAAAAATTGTTATCTTTAAAAATGTTCTTCTCAAGAACCACCGGGCCAGAAAAGCTGAAACTTATGTGGAAGCATCCTTGGGCAGTGTAGATTCTAACTGTTCAAATCTTCACACACACACCCCCCCGGGCGTAGGGCGGGGCAACAATAGAGATTACAACGGGGAAATCATGTTAAGAATAGCAGGGCCAAAGTTACTCAGATGGGCGTGGTGGCCCATGGGCCTCTTGTTTTGTTTGTTTTCTTTCAGTAAAAATATAATTTCCCTTATATATGAAAAAAAATTATGAATTGGGTCTTGTAAAGGCAGAGGATATCCAAGTTATAATTATCTTCAACATGTACATGATGTATTCTTTCAAACTTTTCACACGACCAGTACAGCTTCCTGAACTTAGCTGGCCAGCTTAAATGACCTATCCTCTTAATTATTTAGAGCATTGTGCCAACAGAACAATGATTTCCAGAGACTCTGGGTTAGCTGACAAAATATTCCTGCATTGTGTTTTAATCTTATTGAGGATTGCGTACGTGTTAAATGCTTTAAATCAATCGATAACAATAGTTGATCCGTCTTTGAATTAACGACTGAATGAGGCGATGACGTACAGAATTTAGGGAATCTCCATTCCTCGGTCTCAGCTGATTTTTGAATCTGACAGACTATTGACAAACATGAAGCCCTATTCCAATATACATGTACAATGTACATGCATAGACCGACGCTGGGGGCGGAGGAGGGGGGGGGGGGGGGAGAGCATATAACGGGTTTCTATCAAATCTTTTCATACCACCACATACAGTCATGAAAAAGAAGTAGAAGGGGGGGGGGGGGGGGTAGGGGTCTTTTAAATGTGTGTAAATATTTTTTTTATACATGGACCAGTAGTACTCCTATAGTAGCCAATAATTTTGAACTACATGCATGTTCTAATGACAGCTATTTCTTGGGTGTGTGATTTGTCTGTAGATTAACATTTGTGTATAATATTTTAAAGTTAATATAAAAAGTAAAACATGAAATAATGTATGAGTATATATAGCACAATATGCATTTTTTTTTTATAGATGTACATGTAAAATTGTTAATGTATACATTTTAAAATCAACTTGAGTGAGGTATTTATTCATTTATAACCTTGCTAATATTTATATTTCCGTTTTATGTAAGCCAACTGTAAATCAAAGTTTAATTTAATTATTATTGAATGTAGTCTAAGCCCCTGAATAAAAAACATTTTAAAAGCAGGAGACCATAAATACATGAATTTAAATGCAAAGCTGTATAATACTTAACCGAAATTGTGTAGATTTTGAAAATAAATGTGATGAAAACTTGACTGATTGCCAATCCCTGCTAACCAGACATCAACTTGGAACAGTGTGCCAAACTGATCTCCTTTTTTTGTATTTATGGTATTTATTAAAATTATGTCTGACATAAGTACTGATTGATTTGATTTTAAATACCTACACACCTTCTTGTTTTCCTCGTATTCTTATTTTATAAACCCTCATTGTATGTTGTATTAATCTGCTTTATCAAAACACATTAAGATTCTGTGATAGTTCTGTATCATCCAGTAAATACCCCCCCCCCTCCCCTCCCCGGCAATATCTGTCAATACCCTAGTGTTGAATTAGTACATGTATAATAAACAAGACACATACACCTATTTTCTTAACTTAGCTGAGTATCTCTGCTATTGTAACGAGAACTTGTACTCAAATCTGTTTTAGAGACAATAATACAAGAAAACTTACAATATGGTATGAAATTGTAAATTTGTCTAGATTCAACTGCCTTAATTCATTATAAATGTTTATCTCAGTGTACATTCTCATCACCAAAGATTTATCCGTCTGAAGTTCAAGTGTGTCTCTTAGAGTACAAGGATGATTGAGTATCAAATTCTGCATAAAAAATTCCAATAAATTTACTTTGTAACCTTACGAAGTGTATATTTGATAATATTCTGATAATGTTCTCATAGGTAAAAACTCATCCTTAAGAGTCATTCTCTGTAAGGACCACAGATGGCGTTCAAACGAATATCACAGATTTTAATAAAACATATATGAAAAAATTATGAATGTGTATGAGATTAATTAGGTATATTTAAAATTTTGAGATGTGACCTATCCTCCAGGTTATGGCCCCCTAACACATTTTGTGGCTACCCCCATGTTTGAAAAGGTCAGTTTTCTTCTAATTTGACATAAAAAATCAAAATAAGTAATTCACTATGGTTGGATTAAGTGCATTAAATTGTGAAAATAAGGTGTGAAGAAAAGATAAAAAATTATTTAGCTTCATTACTAACTCCCCTTTTTATTTTAGAGAAATTTAATTTCCTCCTATTTTTAACCCTTAACCAATACGCTAAATAACCATACTTTCAGCAGGTTGGGGGGAAACGTAAATTCCGCTATAATAGTGGTATTTCACTATTATAGTGAAATTACGCTATATTTCCCGCTGTGGATACCCTCAATTTCATCCGATTCCATGCAAGGCGTTTGAACCGCACGTCATGGTGGGTATTGAAATGAACAAAAACTGTCATGCTTGCATGTTTCGAATTTTAATGAATTTTCTACAGTTGTGTTAAATAATGCGAGCACTCTTTTTTTAACGGAAGTTGCATTTTTAACATAGCAACCGATGATTGCGGGGGTAATTAAGCCTGTTTGAATCTCACTTATTGCTCATTAATGTGCACAAGTTGACTCTTGTTGCGATTGTCAACTTAAACTGGAAAGGTTTTATGGAATTAAACAAGAAAAAGATTATTTCTGTCTGCATGGTTACGGGTATGGAGGCCCGTTATGGTAAACGGAAAGACCCATTATTATCGCAGCGGCTGATCTTTCTGTGCATGGTTGTGTTAGATAGTGAACATGGGAATTGAGAAGTAATTTTATAATTCAGAATTGAGAAGTTATTTTATAATTCAGCATAATACTTCTTCTTTGATAACATGTAGAAAATCATAAGTAAAATATTTTTTTTAAAGCTTAATAAACAAAATTAAAATATTATTGTTATACAGTTTCAATTTCATTGTTATTTCTCATCAAGATATTTGATAATTTTTGACTATATAAAAAGAGTTTACAAAAGGTACTATATAGAAATAAAAGGAAATTTTGAATTTCCGGTTGCATCATAACGACGTGGTACATATAGTTCATGGTTAATAAAAAATCAAAAACTGTTCAGCTCATAAAAATTGAATATGCTACAGACCTGCGAATGTTGTGAATGATAAAAGAATAATTTCGATTCCATATTTTGCAAAGCGCCTTGCGGCATAACCTATACTGCATAAACGATAGGAATTATCACGTGATCAGGACCCAGGGAACACGTGGTTCGGTCATTTTTATTTCAGACTGTCTTCAAAGCAATATAAATAAATATTTTTTTTTTAAAATAAATACGCACATAGATATTTAAGTGCATTTGCTCATCAGATGGATTAATCAAGTCCATAGGAGTCGGAAGCAAATTGAAGGGGGGGGGGGGGGGTAAACCAATAAAAAGGTAAACCTCAATTTTCAATACGTAGAAAATGTCTATCACTGCAAAATAAAAAAAAAGTAGGGGCTAAGCCCCCCTCCCCCGGTTCTGACGCATATGAAGTCAGTGATAAAAGATTTGATTGAAAATGAAAATATAGGCTTCTCGTGATTCTAGTTCAGCTTTGAATATCTTATACTTCCATTGCATGGTTATGCATTCAAAATTGTGATAGTACTTTATCAAATGCTAAATTGTTTGCGGTCGATTTGGTCTTGACATAAATTTTTGATTGTGGAAAATATGAATTGAGTCAAAGATATTTTAGACACATCTTATGCTGAATATTGAGCAGTGGTGATTGGTTATTTGAAGTTTCCTTGTGTTTTAAACAATAATACAATAGCATAATTCGAAAAGCTTGAAAAATTAATACTTCTGGTGTGATTTTTGTTACATTCTTTCATTTCCTAGAATATAATTAGATACAAATATTTTTAAATAGCAAGAAAAAAACTACAGCTATTTCTCTCAGGTTTTAAAGTTAAATCATTCTTGCCTAAGTGCCTAACTAGAAAGTGTTAAATAAGATTCATTTGTGCAGAGTTAAAAAGATTGTTCCAATCATAATTATTTGAACATGTTTAAAATAAGGTTACAGGCACTCTTGTCAAATATTCCGGACACCAAAATAAATTGAGTCTTTTTTCTGAAATAAACAATTAACCAGCAGAAATTAAAAATTATATATATTTTCTAGAATCGTTTTTATTTTTCAAAAAAGTAATTTTTTGATTATTTATTATAAATTGATTTTGTAAAGAGGATAGAAATCGAATTTATCATTACACTCTTTTTTTTATTTTTGCCATAATGTGTCTTCGTTTTCCATAACGAGCCTCCATACCCGTAACCATGCAGACAGAAATAATCCTTTTATTGTTTAATTCCATAAAACCTTTTCAGTGCAAGTTTACAATTGTAACAAGCATCAATTTGTGCACGTTAATGAACAATAAGTGAGATTCAAACAGGCTTAGATACTACTGCAATCATCGGTTGCTATGTTAAAAATGCAACTTCCGTTAAAAAAAAAGTGCTCGCATTATTAAACGCAACGGTAGAAAATTGATTAAAATTCAAAACATGCAAGCATGACAGTTTTTGTTCATTTTAATACCCACCATGACTTGCGGTTCAAACGGCTTGCATGGTATCGGATGAAATTGAGGGTATCCACGACGGGAAATATAGCGTAATTTCACTATAATAGTGAAATACCACTATTATAGCGGAATTTACGTTTCCCCCTAACCTGTTCAGTGCCATTTTATAAAAAATCCCAAGATAGGTTTATAAAATATTAACAATATTTTGAAAGCAAACACACTTGATAATTTATTCATAATTATTCTGGATGTGTGTTTTTTGTTTTAAAAAAATAAAATGCATTTGAAAATTTCAAAAAACTAGCATTTCACAAAAATATTATCTCCCTTTGTAGAACTCTCTAGTTCCGACAGTGAAGGAAGGTAAAAACAAAAGTATTTGTAAGCATGACGTTTTGCCGGTTTGGAGTTCCTTTTCGCAAACGATGTGTTTTACTGATATTTTTATACAAAACTGCTTAGATTATACAGTATAACTTCCTTGGCAGATGTGATATTGTTTATTCTGAAGACATTCAACAACTCGTGAGTTTTAGCAATGGCCATGTATTGTCTAAGTAGGTCGTATACCATGTGTTACACTTGCTAAATTATTTAGTCCTAGTAAATACAGTGAATGACTATCGAATGTGGACGTTATTTTAACTTTTCTTCAAAATAAAATACAAAGAGGTGAAGAAGGAAGTTTTGTAAAATTCCAAATCTTCTAAGTTCACACCTGCATATTGAAAACACCAGAGGAGATGGAGCAAGAATTCCCCCCCAAACAGAAAATGTGAAAGCAGGTCATTTGATTGGTAAAGCTGGTGCAACGTACCAGTGTTATACACCATGCATGTACACGTAAGTAACTACAATTTCTGATACACAATATAATAATATTTGTTCATAGAGTTATGAGTAGATGAAATTATTGAAAAAGAATTAAATTGAAATGAATGTAAAAAGGTACGGTCCAAAGACTGTACTAAAGCATTTCTATCTACATGTGTAGGTCTTCAAAGACTGTACTAAAGCATTTCTATCTACATGTGTAGGTCTTAGAAGTGGGTAAAATAGCTACTTTGGGTAGCTTTAAGCTACATACATGTACATTGTAGCTATTAATAGCTATGTGGGTAGAATAAGAAATAATCTTTGGACTTGACCTTGTAAATTTCATTTTCCTTGTTCATCTTGAACACTCTATCATGACGTATGCATTTAAAGTTTAACAAGATATGAATTAAAAAGTTTCTCCAATTTGAATTATTGTACACAGTTATTTATTTTAGACCTGTCAACATACAAAACAAAATAAAAAGTATCGTTAAATATGTGGTGAATGGCAAAAAAAATTAACAACTCATTCTTATATAATTGTGCTTTAATTAGTTCCTGTAAGGAATTGAATTATTTTTATGAAAATATACAATTTATTGTAGCATGCTGCTGTGTGACCAAGTTAGGGGCATCACAAGGAAGGGGAAGATATTTAGATCATTCATGGAGCCTTCAACATCGTATTAAAACCAAATTATAAAGAGGTATAGTGTCCATGTACTATAATTTTGACCCAATAGCCTTGACTTCTATATCTTTCAAGAAATTAGACATTGGTAATAAATTTTGAAGGATAGAGGATACAGCTTTCATGTTCCATATATACATTAACTACTATTATTGACCCACTTTTCAAGGCATGTAAACATTCTGTGATGTTCCAATTTCTACCCATCTGAAATCATCCTAATTATTCTATACAAATATATTTTACTTCAAATTCAATTTTTGCGCAACTTTGAATAAGAAATTTAAAAAAAAACTACACTGTAAAACTTATTCATTTTATTCATTAAAACATGACCCAAGTTGTAATTTTCAAAAATTTTGACAAGAGTTTCTACCACTTTCCTTAAGAAACCTCTCTACACTGAACGCTAAAGAGTTACGATTCTGTTCTATTTATCTGCCCTTAGATTTAAATGCCAATAGATATACATTTACACTATATTACTCAGTTTATAATCAAATCAAGTATTCTTAACATTTGAAAAGGGCAAGATAGTTTAAATTCTAAATTATGAATATGTTGTTTACATGTATCTTCTCCATAGAAGTAAATAGCAATCATTTCTACTGATACTGTGTTGTGTTTGAACATTTTTTCCTGGGGTTAAATGCCATGTATCATGTATTGAAAATGAAATAGAGAAGCTTATTATTTACATCTTTATTCAATATAATTTTCACAAAGTCCAAAAATCATTTTACACTGGTGTAGAGAGGATGTATGACCTATTAAACGTACAAGTGTAACTGTTTTCATGATCCAATTGGTTCCTTTAATCATTTTTAGCTCTACTGGTCAAAGACCAGAAGAGCTTATGCGATAGTAATGTGTCCGTCGTCTGTTTGTCTGTCTGTATGTCTGTCCGTCTGTAAACAGTTTTTCAAAATGCTACTCCTCCTACAGTTTTGGTTTGATTTCAATATAACTTGGCACACTAGTAAAGTACACTAAGATAAATAATTCTGTGTATCTGTTTTTGTCATTATTCTATTGATTGCTTTTGTAAATGTCCCAACTGCTAGTTTACTCTTTCTTTATTATAAATACAAACCAGTAGAGCTACAGTCTTGACAGAGATTTCTGGTTAACTTAAGTCTTGTATTATCTACCTGGTAAATCTAAATACTTGTATTGTCTATTACAGAACTCAAGAAGCCAGAGTTTTACATTTAGTCATGACCAGTCATGACATTCAGCAAATGAATGAGTATCTGATGAAAATTAGTGAGAGTTTTCAGAGAATGGGAGATACCGTCGGGACACCTTCACTAAGCCTGATAAATTATACTACAACAATATAATGACAAACATTGCTGTTATTCTCCCAAAGAACATCAAAGAAATAGTGAAGTCTTACAGTATCTGAAGAAAATCCTAGTCTTGCCTAGTATTATACCTGAGGGAAGTTTTGACCACTTATCCTGAAGTTATTCATGCATAATAACATGGGTCCACTATGCACTACTATGAATATGCTTCAAATAATAAAAAAAAAAGATTTTAATAATGTACATTCTTAAATAAAAGATAAAAAGTGTATAAACAGTAGTCTCATTGCATGTAAAATGATAATTCCATTCTTTGTTACAATTATTGAATTTTTATAAAATTGACAAAAAAATTGAAGAAATCTATGTCAAAAGTGTCTATTATTATTTTCAAGGCTTAAGGATAACGTTTACTTGGATGACAAAAATATTAACTGGTAAAAGTGAAAAACCACCTATTGTACATCTATGTAGTTATTCACTGAAGTATGTCATTGCCCTACTATTCCTGCTAATGGCTCTTGGGTATTTCATAGAAAATATATAATTATTTTTCACAATATGACCAACATTTGCCCCCCCCCCCCTAATATTTTGCCAATATATAGAATTCTATAATATTATACTTCTATAATAAACATAGCTACTCCATGCTTGTGCCCCCTCAGAAAATACGTCTAATGATCTTTTGTCCTTATTTTGCTTTCTAGAAATTTTTGGTAGTTTTCACTGAGAATGTATGGTTTTGCCCCCCCCCCCTCCTCTTCCAACTGAAATTGCCTCTTACGAGCCTTGAAAATCTGAATGACAGGAACTCTTATTACTTACATGTATGGCCTCAATTGACTTTTGTTGTCCTTATTCTGCTGGTATTATAATTTTATGAGCTCAATAATCAAATTATTTAGATATGTTGCTGTGAATGGTTTGTGTTCAACAGTATGCATACATATTTTTGAAATTCTTCATTGTGTATCAATCAATTACAAGTATTTGAAATAATGTTTGAGCTTTAATATAAATTGATAATTGAAAAAGTTATTTTAAAAAAAATAATTAGCCCGAACTATCTCTGCACACCATAATCTTTTATATTTTCTTTGAAAAAATAATAAATAATAATATTTTAATTTTCAGATTTATTTTCAGTTATCAATTGTTTATTTAGTCCATTTAAACCATTTTGGATTAAACATGTTGTACTTTATAGCATTCTGTTTCTCTGAAAATGTGGAGAAGCAATTATACTACATGTATATATTCTTCAGTTAACTTTGAACTCTTGACCTTAGCCTTATGTGTGATAGAGCAAATAAATTAAATTTTCATCGACTCTTTTTTTTTTCAGCTAAATTTGTAACAAATACGTTTAATAGCTGAAGAAGATAAAATTTGAGTCATAGAACAGGTATCATTAATCCCCAGCCTTTTCCTCATTAAAAAAGAGGGGGGGGGGGGGTTAAAATGAAATATCTGTGTATTACTTTTATATCTTCAATATATCTACATTTCATTTAAAGAATTGATTAGTAGCATGATTAATATACACATCAGTATTGTTAAAATTTAACCACAAAAGTGATTTTGAACCGATAAAAACATGAAATGAAAAAAAATCCTATGAGCCCTGTTAATCACTGCTATGTTGCTATCCGCCCCTAAAATGATACATTTTCATTCATTTTTATCATTTAATTCTCTGTTAAGGTTGTTTTACATAAACAATGTCCTCAAAAGAGAAAAACAAACTCTACAAAATATACCATATACAATGTATAACACAGTTTTCCAATCCAAATCTGAGGAAATTCGGGATTATGGGTTATTTTCATTTTGATATTTCCCGAGTTATCTGAAAAACACATGTTTGGAATCTATATGAAATGAAAGACAATAGTATAGATATTTGGAATAAACAAGAAGTTTAAAAAACCTATCTTGGAATTTAAAGATAAAAGTAATTGAAATAGAGGGTAAAATGGATTTTTCTGCATTTTGAAAAAATCATGAAATTTGATATTTTTAGCCTTCTATCAGCTTGAAACGCCTCAGGCAAAAAATTTAATTCTTAATTATTTTAATTATATAAGAATGCATAAAGTAAATTATATAATTGAAAGTGGTCATATTTTTCGTGTTTAAAGGAAATATTGGGGTAAAAAATGCTATATTTCATGAACCCAGCTAACACAAAAACATTTTAAAAATGTTTTTAAAACATTTTCAAAATGTTGCGAAAACATTTTTAAAAATGTTTTAATCACGTGATTTTGTATGGTTTTTTAAACGTTTTTAAAACATTTTAGTGAAATATTTCAGCAAAATATCGTCAGAACATTTTCTTAAAATATTGCAAAAACATTTTCAATAATGTTTTAATCACGTGAATTTGTATGGTTTTTTAAACGTTTTTAAAACATTTTAGTGAAATATTTCAACAAATGTTTCTGGAACATTTTCTTAAAATGTTACGAAAAGATTTTTGAACAATGTTGTAATCGCGTGATTTTGTATGGTTTTTTTTAAATGTTTTTAAAACATTTTACAAAATATTTCAACAAATGTTATCATAACATTGTTATAAAATGTAACAAAAACATTTTCAAAATGTTTTTTTCACGTTTAATTTGTTTGGTTTTTAAAACGTTTTCAAAACATTCACGTCGAGGTTACAAAAGTATTTTTACTAAATTTTACTTTTCTCATTAAATAATGATATATTTATATTTTAAAAGAAATAAACACAAATTATATTAATTTTTGAACCTTTAATACAAACCCATATTCAATATGTTAATCACATTTAAATTCCATTCTGGGTACAAGTTTTAATTTATTTTCTTTCAAGTCACCGGGTTTTTAAAGGGTGAAAACGGCGTCTAATCCATTCACTGAATTTTAAAAGAACAGAATCACAGAAATCCTATGTTCACAGTATAGGTAGAACAGAGCGGCGGATCTATAAGACTGTTAGAATCACATACACTGAAAAGGCTGATAAGGAATCCGCCCCTCGGAACGAATAGCACAACCTGTAAAGATAAGGAAAGTTGTGTTTGTATCAGCGTTCTACATCTAATGTATCTTAAGATGATCAATGAAAATATACAAAAAATATTTTAAATAATTATATCAAATTTAAGTTCTTTCCTCATTTGCATTGAAAAAAGCAGAAAAATAATTACTATGACAATATTATTGAAGAGTAATAGTATTTACGTACACCTTTGCCTTCACCAAAGGCGGGTCTTTTGAATGGGGGAATTTGAAAATACGGATGATGCAACAATCAACACCATGCTGTAAAGAAATTTCATTTTTAAATCAAAATATTGTTTGATGATTTTAAAACATTCCACAAAGACAACGAATACTTGAATCAAGGATATAATTGTGTTGACTTAAGAATGAAATATTCAAATCAAATACTCAGTACATGTGTATAACCTTAACGCTGTGTCATTTCTTAATGCTACATACATTTGTACAAAGTTATTGATCATGCACTGGTAGTATAAAAGTCATTTTTAAATGATCTTTTAAAGTCTATGATAAAGGAATAATTCTTACCATTCAAAGTTAATAAATCCCGAGGTTATTATTGTTGTTTTGTGGTGCAAAGTCTTCTCATTCAAATCGGCACGGAGTAAGCGCGCACATCTTGTTTACCAGAATTCAAAATTTGGCCTAGATAAGCTGCAAACCACTATACTCTGTAACGCGCTGCCCAGCAGGAAAATTGCATAATAGGTTATCATGACACTGGAACTGACCAGTGTGCCAATCCCTATCTTATGCCTCAGAGTAAAATCCTGGGAGTGGATCACAGATTTGATTAAGAACATTTCTAAAAAATACATTAAGAGTTTTATCAAATGCTTAAATGATTTTTTACATTTATTTATATTTTAAATTTTGTGTTTGCCTATCCTTTCATTTATTGATTTTTTGATTTGTTTTAATTAAAGGACTTTATATATGTCTGCTTAATCAATAAGCCAAAACTAGAAATCATTATAAAATACCGGAAAAATCTTTCAATTAAAAAATTACTACAATTCCTCATTTCAACACTATTTTTTCTATAAATTTCCTTTTTTTTCTTCATAAACTAAATTTTAGGAAAATCGCAATCAAACATTATTTGTATGTTTTAAGAACATTTTGAAAATTACATTTAAAAATGTTGCAGCAATAAAAAATGAAGTCTTTAAAAAGGGAAAAAACATTAAATTGAATGTTCTAAAATTATTCTCACAACATATTCTTAAAGTTAATAAATGAATTTAAATTGTGCCGCAATTACATAAATGTTTCAGAAACATTTTGAAAATGTTTCCAAAAAATGTTACAAAAACTATAAATGTTTCAATTGTAGTGAAAATAGTTATTTTAGTTAATGTTTTAAATAAACATTTTCCCTGCCTAGGCCGAAAAATATCCGGATTTAATGTTTATAACTAACAGCGATATTAAGAATGTTTTAAAAATATTTTTAAAATGTTCCTTACAATTTTTTTCAGAAACGTATAGGCAATGTTTCCGTTTTACAGAAAAAGAATGTTTCATTTCATGTTTTAAGAACGTTTTTAAAACGTTTCATAAGATCTTTAATATTTGGAAGCTATACATACCCTTAGAATAATTTTAAGAAAAATGTTCCTTAAATGAATTAAGAATTTTTCAAAAACATTTTGACAACGTTCCTTCCAAATGTTTCAGAAACGTATTCATGCAATGTTTCAGATTTATGGAAAAGGAATGTTTCATTTCATGTTTTTAGAACGTTTTTAAAACGTAATATAAAAATCTTTGATATTTGAAAGCTAATCATACCTTTTGAAACATTTTAAAAACGTTTCAAAAATATTTTAGAAAAATGTTCCAAAAGGATTTAATCATACTCTTCTTGAAAACATTTTTAAAATGTTTTTAAAATGTTATAAAGAGAAGAGGAAATGTTTTAAAAATGTTTTCAAAATGTTTAGTCTGAAATGTTTCGAAAAAACCTTTTTACAACACCAATAAAATGTTTTGAAAATGTTTTGTGCTACCTGGGAAATAGAACCTGTCAAAATGGCCATATTTGTGTTAGTTACGGTTGCCATGGCAACGGACACCCCGAAACATGAACTATGGTGGTTTTCTCAGTTAGACACCTGAGTACACTCTAAATACAAAAAATTACGTATTTCGGAGACATTCGTTTTTACGGCCCCCTTGGATTCTTTGGTTTTTACAGAGAATGACTCTTAAAAAGGCATATACAATTCATCCTAACTAAGACATTTCAAGATTCAGATATTCAAATTTCACTTTCAACACAAGTTATGAATTGTCCAATTGATTGATAATTGTGACATGACCCGGCGAGTTTTCCTTTGAAGTCAAGCATACTGTAACTGCGATACAGAACACTTTTGGTGGGCGTTTCTTATGCAAATGAACAGAAACTGTACTGTATCTGCAAAATATCAACGATACAATACGGTTTATTTTTAGCGATGAGGGAAAGCTGAATCTGTAACACAAGAATCGTTCAATTCCCATGAAAACACTCTTAGTATTTACTCAAAATTTGAGGTGAATTAAGAATAAAAATTTTAACTAAAAAGTTATTAGTGTGGAATTCAAAAATTTTAGAAAGGAGGGAGTGGGACAGTTCACAAATGATTACTATGCCCCCCCCCCCCCCCCCCCGAAAAAAAAATAAGGAAACTCGTACATGTATATTACACTCGGGGAGGGGGTAGAACTATAGCCAACCAAGACACAATGTGGTGCTATCGTTTCTTGTTGATAAATTAAAAAGCGTAAGTACATGTATACAAGTTTAGCAAAATATTAAATCATTTACGAAAGCGAAAAAGTAAAAAACTCACAGGAGGGTTGAGCGGGGCACCAATGAGTGCTTGGATATCCTTTGATTACTCTACATTTTATTAAAATCATGAAGGTAAAATACCCCCCCCCCCCCGCTTTCATTTCATCTGTTTATTTCGTTATTTTTTTTATATTACGACAGGTATAGGACATTGTCGGACATTTCTCTCAGAATACGTTTTCCCGGAAGTACAATAAATTTTTGTTTCAAAAACATCCCCACATGATTCTTAAATATTAAAATGTTTTGCATTTAATCGTAGCTTAAATTTAAAAAAAAAACGAAGTTGGCAACAGATGAATAGAGAAAAAAACCTAAGCAATCAAATTTAAATTTATTTTTTTGGAAAACAAATTATATAATGCATCCCCTAAATAATTAAAATGATAAATACCTGCACGTCCACCTCACTCGGCATATCAGTTGCGAATGCTTAATTAAAATGGGATACTAAATCAACTTTCTGTAAAAATCATCTGATTGGTTGAGAGATATGTACCCAAATATGGTGAGGTCATTAAAAAGGTCATGTCACAAGTCATTTAGAATACTCGTTTCCTACTGTATCAGAGATACAGGGCGGGGCCCGGCTCGAGCTATAGCTCTCGCCTCAAGCCCCGCCCTGTATCTCTGATACAGTAGGAAACTCGTACTCTAAATATTACTTATGTATCCATGAAGGAACTCCTCAATGGAACATATTAAATACAATGAAAAAAATTAGGCCAACAATAAAAAATAGTTTGTTTGATGTACTCTGATGGACCCAGCGATCAAGATTGTCCCTACCCAATTATTTTTTTCAGTACTTTAATCTTTTTCTTGTTTAGTTTCTGGGGAAAAAGACATTGTCATGATAATGTGTTATTTAAAACATTTATAATTTCATAAAAAAGAATTTTCAATGAACATTTTTATCACAATAAATATTTAATCTGGCCTCAATAAAAGCCTCATCCAAAGTATATACATGTATATTGAATACTTCAATGCTAAGACTGCAGGTTCTTCAATTTTGATTTATCAGATAGCCAAAAATAAATTAATACATTAATTCAAGAAATAAATGAATGAACCCTTTAACATGTAAATGTCTACTTTGAAAAAATGTGGGTCAGTGTACATTAAACAAATTTTTTTAATGATAACCTAAGCATTCCTGTATGAACAAGAAGGACAAAAAGCAGAGAAATATTATGCAAAATTAATTTTATTGCTTTAAACATTCTTCAGAAACATAGATGTTTGCTATGATAATAAAAAAAATACACTCTGACTATTTAAGCTTTGAGGTGAAATTCAGTCAAATCATTAATTATATGTACAACTATATCACAGAAAATAGGGTGTTTATAATAATACTTTGCAATACAGTATAAAATAATTTTATAAACATGAAAAAAGGGTGTAAAAAATGGCAAAAGGGTGTACATAGAAGCACGCGTGGGGTAATACTGACAATATAAACAAATAACATGGTTAGTATATAAATAGAATTTGTAAACAAAAACAAAAACAAATGCAAGTTTCGAGCAAAAATTGTAATACTGTTAGATAATCAATGGCCAATAACAAGAAATTGGAAACACGTTATAAAACACACAAAATTAGATTTAATACTTTCGCTTTAAACTCCAATCAATAGGAACAAGCACTTATTAACATTCAGAATCTCACTTGAGCAGCTCCTTTCAAAATATTGTGCACATTTGTTTCAACAAGAATTGTATTTCCACACATCAAGAAAAAATAAAGCAAAATGAACCAGGTATTCACAGAGAATGCACTCCTAGGAAAATAAATAAAATCTGCTCTAAAAGTAGGCAGAATCCGCATAGATAAGAAGCAAGAATTATGTTCTAATAATCATTTTTGTTAAGTTTTTATATTTCTCAGGGAGCGGATCCAATTACTGCACGAATGACCTCCACTTAACAAGATCACTGGGTGGAATTCCGAACTTCTTCTTCTTATTGTTAGTTTGGCGACTGAAGAAATATCCGCATGTAGGCTTCTCCTCCGTATAAAACGGGGCAATCGAGTTCATTTTCACTTTCTCTCCCCCGATGATAACATAGCTCTGCCCTCCTTCTTTTATTATTGGCCCGGGGAGCGGATCCGACATGGTGGTGGATTCCTTCTGAAATCGCTGAAAATGGCGAGAATATCGCTTAGATCCCAGTCCAAGTTTGCTCAGGCGTTTGTTCTCCAGACGCTCCCACGTTAGAGTTTTCGGGTTCGGGTTAAATGACTGGAGATGGGGGAACCCTATTTCATCCGGCCTTTGGTCCAAGGCTGTCGGCATTTCCCGTCCGTTTGACTCTCGTTTCCCCTGCTTTAGGTACAGATTTTCTGGTGTTCTGGGTTGCTAACCAAACTAACGGTGTTACAAGTGCAGTAATCCTGATTATCAAACACTGGAAATCAAACAAATCGATATAAAAAAGGAGATTTAAAACCCAGAGTGCAGTGTTATTTGGCGTGTGAAGTTATTATTCAGTAGCGTCATAATCACTTCTATAGCGACGGGACGAAGTAACACCTAAAAGGTACAGGGATGATATCCGGAATACTCAGCTAACGTAAACAACAAGTTGATGCAGTAAACTGTTAACATGCATGGCTTGTATTAATAAATAAACAATGGTATGATTCAAATAATTGTAGATTCATCAATAACCTTTAATATAAAGCAAAAACCTTGTCCCTAATAATTTGCGAGTCAGTGCGACCACTATGTCTGCACGAACCCCCCCTCCCCCCCCCCCCCCCAAATGACAAGCGGATGGATCATATTTATTAATATACATCATGCATGTATGTCTCCTTCGGATTTGTAGATTTAAAAAAGATAATAGTACTATAGGCAAGAAAAATCAATAATTAGACTTTTGACCCCCCCCCCCCCCCCACTTTAAAAAAAAAAAACAACAACAAAAACAAAACAACAAACAAACAAAACGCGAACTCTCAAATCTCGAATGGGTTTTTCAAAAAGGAATTTCAGGGTTGGATTTATTTATTGCGCAGCCCTAATTTCCAACCCTTTGATCCCATGAAAATGTAATCCTGGACCGGTACATGCATGAAGACTTATTATCAGGACTGAGGCAAATAGCCTGATACGAAGATGAGCAAATAACCAAACAAAAAAAAATGAATTAATAACATACCGTCAGAAACATAAATAATTTATGTCTCTGCATACCGTATACTAGTATTCAGTTATATTAAATGAGACACTGTGACACACAAAGGGGAAAATTGACAAATGTAGAATTTTTGCATGACCAAAGTAAATTTTGTTCAATTCCTTAAAGTATAAGGTTTTAGAAAAATTAAAGTTTTCAGAACCTAAAATTCTACTTTTAATTTTAAAGAAAAATAAAAGTATAAATAATTTCAGTATGCCCCATATACAACAAAAATATTGCCAAATACTCGTACTTCGATAGATCCGGGGGCCGGGGGGGGGGGGGGGGTAAAGATTTGAACAAATCTGAATCTTCGCTACTAGACACATACCTGGTCTAGTATTTCCTGAGTAGAAAAATTTTGAAATCTGACATAATGTTTTTGCTAGTTCATAAATATCTCTCCTTGGAAGAGGTCATGTTACGTTTTGTACAACCTAATCTCGATCTACAACCAAGAATACCTTGTGGAAAGTTAGGTTGAAATTGTCTCAGTGGTTCTGGAGGAGAGGTTGAAAATGTAAAATGCTTACAACAACGCCAACAACAACGACAACGCCTGATAACAGACAAAATTAGGTCAGAAAGCTCGCTTGAACCTTCAGCTATTCGATGTTATGCCGCCGAGTGTGTATCATGCATTACCGCTACATTTACAAAATTTAATTACCGCTACATACACTGGACAAAATTGCTAACGCACCACCTAAGAAAATTAATATTTTACTTTTAAAAACTTGTTTATTATGTATTTGATATATAAATATGTTACTTTAACAAAAAATAAGGCTTATTAATGCTAAACCTTATAAATAACTACAATATTTATTGAAGTGTGACCAATTCGTAGAAAAAGATATAATCGTGTCTATTCCATTTTTGAAGAAAACGATTTCAATTTTTTCTTTGGTTTTATGTTCTTTACATTTGTACTAATTTAAAAAACAGGGGAAAAGTACACCGTATGCGGCCTTTGACACTAGAAGAGCATGCAAACGCAGACAGGATGGCGTCTGCAGAGGGGTTTCTTTAGAAAATTTTGTAAAAAATAAAAACAATAGAAAGGTTATGAATTCCACTCTTAAAAATTATTCCGAATAGATTAACAAACATAAAAATATTTACTATAAATAATCACGGCATTAAGCTTGCAGCATAAAAGAAATTTAAAAATGTTCCACAAAACTGGGTAGACCGGAAGTGGAGTGGATTTGGTATGGTCACTAAGGTATCAGATGATTACTAGGAGATATGAGAGTCAATGACTGTTTGTAATTTGATTTTTAAGTGAGGACTACTCCTACAATGTAGGTCAATCTCACAGACCCCTTAAGTGATCAAGAATTTTATACATGTGCAAATTTGGTGCGCAGTACACAGCTGGAAATTGGTTTTCGGACAAGACGGGTTTTCGTGGTTTTGTTCATGATGCCAAGAAATTTGTCACTCTCACTGCTTTTGAAATCATGGCATATCATATACACTAGAACTGATCCGGAAAATATTCAATAGACAATGAAAATTTACAAGTGGTGCGTTAGCAATTTTGTCTAGTGTAGTCATTACCGCTACAAAAAAGTTACATTACCGCTGCTTATAAAAGCATACATCACCTCTACATTGCCTATTTCTTTAACCAGTCACTTGTGTGTGTTCATATTGATATAAGTACAACATATACTTGAATAAGACCCGTATCTTGAAGTACAAAATCTCCCATTCACACGCGACTCCAAAATATGTAGAGTCAGTGAGATACAGCAAATCATGGACTAAGTATTACATTAAATTACTGAAAAATGATCGGTCGAAATTTTGAAAAAATGTAGCGGTAATGAGTTGAAATGTTTGGCTATGTAGCGGTAATGTTGACCAGCCGTGCCGCCAATAATAGATAACAAGTTGCTGTCCTTTAAAAAAGGACTACAATACGTGGACCATATGCATGTGTTTCTGACCGAAATTCAGTCAATTCAAGACAATTTCTAGGTTTAGTGAATATTCTTGTAGGTTTGATCACAGTTTCTTTTATGATCTGCCTACTTTGACTGACAGTACTTTCATGGCAAAATTGTTATCTCCATTTTTTACGAATTGGGCTATATTGATCGAAGGAGGATCCAGGTACAGCGCGCCGGGCGTGCGCCCCTCCCCCCTCCCCGTTTGAAATTTTTGTAAGTATACGTCCATTATCCTAAAATCAAGGCAAAAACATCTCGTCCCCCTCTTACGAAATTCCTGGATCCGGCACTTTGAAATGATACATATACCCCAAAATGGCTGGGACTTGACATCTGTTCTGGATTTATAGTTATACGGAATAAATCTATAATTTGAAAAATACATCTGATTGTATACGTGTAGCACATGTACGTAGATTTTTTTTCAGCCCCCCCCCATTTTCTTCATATGGAAAACTCTTGCTACAGGCCAGTATCACGCTATACTTGGGTTGCTGTATATCGAATTATTTTTGCGAGCCTTGATGCACAAACCAATTTAGATAAAGTCAAGTTCTTCCTACTTTTAAAATGCATCTGTCATATAATCAAATAAATAAAAACGATCTGCAGGTTTAAAAGCGAAATTTGCCAATGAACAAGGTGTATTCTGGAATAGGGCGAATTCTTAGCAAGGGGCGAACTCTCCCAATTGCACATTCTCGGGCTTTTCCCACTGACTAAGTTGTTTTTCCGACCTCTGACGGAAAGACCCGAGATAATGCGATTGCAAACTCTTCAGTATTTTTGCGCATGCGTAGCCTGTCGTATGCCTATGGCATCCTGTTTAACTTCGCTTATATATTTCCTGCGTGGACCGCAGGGTCCACACAACTATACAATTGCTTATAAATCAATATTAATTCATTTAAAAAAAAACTAAGGATATGTAATTCACTCTATAGATAAAAAAATATTATGCTTAGTGTATAATTTAAAATTCTGCGATGTACCAAAAGCATTTTAAATTTTATGGAGCTAGTCCACGAACGCTTTGATAACTTCTTGTAGATTGGACAATATCAAAATGTCATCAGAAGTTGCCAGTACAATAAATTAACGATAGAAATGGACAAACATTTAAACAATTTTTAGCCGGGCTCATTTCTCGTAGAGAAATGCCCGGCTATTGCGACGGTGAGCAACAGAAAATGCTGCTTCTTCACCGCCAAATTAAATTTACGAGTTAGAATATAGTACGTCTGCGCAATCACCTTTGAAGCAATACAAACACTGAATTATTTTCATAGTTTTCTGAAATTGTCAAAAATAATTATTATTATAAAATACTTTATATCGTTTTCGATGATTAATCATTTGGTTAAAATATGCGAAAGGTTTTCATCAGGTATCCCTGTCTACGTCATATTCTATTAATAAAGGGTGTACTATCAGGCTTATACAAATGCGGGGAACACCATTAATGACTTGATGTAGGCTTTGATGCAAAACTCCCCGCTGAGGACCCATCAGTGGCTAATTGTTTGACCTTAAATAATCTTCCTGCATCAGCGTTTATTTACTTCTGTTGGTATGTAAAACCCCGAAATGATACATGTGACAAATATTTACGCTGTTAAATTCTAGCCACATTTTAAGGAATTTTTAAGCTTTTGAATGCTATATATGAAATATATAGATATATAATCATCTTTTCAATGTCTGAATCAGCTTGTTTTTAAACTGTCATTGCGGTCCTTGTTCATTACCCTGTAAATGAGCCCGGCTTGCAGTACTTCTGAGTACTTTGATTTATATGAGCTACCTTTTTGACTGACCCGTCTTCATCAAGTAACGACTTGATCAGACTAGAATATATGCCCTGATAGTTTTAATGAAATGAATGACATTCATTTGTACCCTTATTGTCTTTGTTGTTTAAATACAAAGTTCAGTTAATCCCAACTTTAAATACCCATCGATATCGCACAAATAGACTTAAAATTCAACTTTAATTACTGAAGAATTAGGTATGTAGCCAACATGGGTGATAATTATTTGTTTAGTTTATTTGGGGGGATTTTCATCCAATCTTTACTTAGTAAGACTGGTTGTAGTTTTTGACCTTTTATTAATCTCATTGTCAAAGACGTATTTGTATTTATTTTTTTTTTTCAAAAAGTGATTTACCGAGCAAGTGATAACATTATGTGTCGTTTCATGATAAAGTAAGCGGGATCCACTGATGATTTCTATTATTATTATTAAATATTAATATCTTCAATTATTCAAGGATAAGGTGAAATTATAAATGTGAACTTATAAATGATTATCTATAAAAGAGTAGCACTAATAAGTGAGTTTTAATTTTCTCTATATTGACAGGATATTCATTTAATGTGCTGTTAAAAAAACAATGGATCCGCGGTTCAGTGCCCAGGATGTCCTACGCTGTGACCTGTGTGAGACTCCTGTTCCTCCAATGTACTGTGACTTATGTCATGTTAAACTCTGTAAGGCCTGTGTAGGGGAGCATCTCTCTGATATATCTAAAGAACATAAAGTGGTGTCATACAAACAAAAGGGAAACACATTGAATTTCCAGAAATGTTCTGCACACAAAAGCAAGCCTTGTGAACTCCATTGTGAGAATTGTGATATCCATGTATGTACTCTTTGTGTATCAGACAAACATAAAGGGCACACATTCTTTGACATAAGTCAGAATTTTATTGCCAGAAAGGAAGAAATGAAAAATGACCTCCAAGAATTGGAAAACTGTTTATATCCTAGATATACAGAAATGACATTGGAAATAGATGTTGAAAAGGCACGTCTTGAAAGAAAGTATGGGAAACTGACAACAGCTGTCACCAAACATGAAGAAGACTGGCACAGAGAAATAAACACCATTGTCAACAAACAGAAATTTGAAATTGATGAAATGAAAACTAAACACTTGGCTGCTCTCAAAAAACACGGAAATGAAATTAAACAGATTACTTCTGATGTAAAACAGAGTATTCTTGATCTAAAGAAAATACTTGGCTCCAATGATCATGATGTCACCTTAACATCTGCATACAAATCCAGGAATGCTGAATTCAGAAGTTTACCTCCTAAAATCAATGTTTCATTACCAAGTTTCTCTCCTCATCAGATCAACACCGAACAGCTCCATCAAATGTTTGGTTCTCTGTCAGCATTATCCATTACAACAGAAGAACATGGCTACACAATGAAGACACCAGAAGCTGTATCCTGTCCTCCAGTCAAACCACAGCGTTTTGAACCAGTGATCATCACAACCATTGAGACAGGGTATATTAATCTATACAGTGTTTCGTGCCTCAGCGAGGAAGAAATTTGGACAAGTGGAGATGACAAAATTATGAAACTTTGCAACTTACATGTCCAACTACAGAAGTCAACCCAAACCAAGTCTGGAAACACACCAAATGACATAGCAGTGACAAGGAATGGAGATCTAGTTTATACTGACTCCGACAAAAGATCTGTAAACATGGTCAAGAATGACCAGATACTGGAAGTGATCAAACTAGAGAGGTGGACACCTCTTTATATCTGTAGTACCTCCTCTGGTGACCTCCTGGTTACCATGGTCAATGATGATGAAACACAATCAAAGGTTGTACGTTACTTTGGCTCCACAGAGAAACAAACCATTCAGTTCGATAGTGAAGAAAAACCTTTGTATTCTTCTGGTATATACAGTAAGCATGTAAATGAGAACAGGAACCTGGATATCTGTGTGGCTGACAATGGAGCCCATGCTGTAGTAGTGGTTAATAAGGAAGGAAAACTCCGATTTCGATACACTGGTCATCCCTCCACAAACAGTGGATCATTCTATCCATTTGGCATCACCACAGACAGCCAGAGTCAGATCCTGACCACAAATTATAATAGCAATTACTGTTCACATTTTAGATCAGGACGGACATTTCCTCCGTTACATTGATAATTGTGGTCTGAAGTATCCATGTGGTTTATGTGTAGACACCAGAGACAACCTCTTTGTGGCTGAGTGTGAAAATGGTAAAGTGAAGAAAATCAAATACATATAAACTCTATTTCAACATGGGGAAAGTGTTTTAATTAGATGTATAAAAGAAGAGAGGGTGTATTTCAAACAACAGCAAGTGTAATATTATAACTGGTATATAAATATGTTTGATGTTTCCGGCACAAAGAATAAATTTGAGAAATGATTGTAGAAGGTGTATTTACCATTAACTATGTCTAATTGACTATATTCAATTTAGGATAAATTACTTGAGATAAGGTACAAATTTCATTTGCAATATCAGTTAATAATTTAATTTCACTTGTATCAAGCTATTTCATTGGCTGAATCATTCAGAGGAACATATAATATTTTGGATAACATAACTTGCCTACGTCACAATGAGTTACGTCAAAAACGTATTACTCCGCTTGACATAACTTTTAAAATAATGCTCAAATTGGAGCCTTATTCTGCAGAAAAAATTGTCTTTTTGTCTGTAATGAAATTAAATTATAAGGAATGAAGCTAGTTTCAATGTATGTTATATGATATAACAAAACTTGAGGAAATTTACGCTTTTTTATAAACCACTTCGCGGTTTATAAAGCGTAAACTGCCCCAGGTTATAACATAAGTTGAAATTAGCTTCATTTCTCAAATATTGAACTAAATAATTCTAACTTTGGTATAACATATGAGTAATTCTCTACATCATTATTGTTTGTCAGATAAAGGTAAAACTTTTGACATTCCTTTAATAGATTCAAATCAAAACATTTATACAAATTTTCAGACTTCATAACACTACTAATGATTGAAACATTCTTATAAAAACAACCTTTAATTTCACTCTTATGGCAGTACTTATAATGGAGTTTTATAAGGAGACTTACTTTTAGATTCGACTACTGACTTCTACAATTTAAACATATGCCAACTCCATTACTTAAAATGTATAATTCAGCTGACGAATGTAAATTAAAGTAAGTCTCTTCAAAAAACTCCATTAGTAACACAATTACCTTGTGCTTATCTACATGTACCTGACTGCGGCTCTTTTGCAGCGAATTCGAAGTTGGGAAGCTCTTCATTTACCAAGTTTTAAAAGTCACAACATTGCTGATGATAGTGAAAATTGAATGACCGGATTAATTTATATGCGGAAAGTACAATGTACATGTACTGGCAAGGGTTGATGGAAAGCAAAATGAATGTTGTCTATAAGAGAGGATTAATAAGCTTACTTGTACGTGTACGTGAGAACTACAAATTAGATATACAGGTACACGTCATTTTTTTTCTTGTATAGCAGAGTATAACCTGTACTTGTAATTTTTTAAATGTTAAAGTGGTTTACATTTAAAAATCATCCACAAAAGCAATGAATTTAATACGTATATCACCATTTAACATAAATATGAGAAAAACTTTGTACAGATTTCTTATATTTTTAATCGGTCAAAGACTGTTTCGATAATCTAGACGTTGTGATTTTAACTCCCAATAAATTAAATGTTTTTCAATTACTGACGTTCTGTTCTTTTATCAGTATTTGCATTGAATATTCAGGTTTAAGAAAAAGGCACACTTTCTGAAAAATAAACAGCACTTAAAGAATTATAAGCTATAAGTTTTGACTTACGTGTACTTGGCGATCTACACGTAACATTCTGGTTGCAATAATGTAGCCTTCTCTATTTTTTTTATCTGAGATTTTCTGGAGAGGGCTACAATTCCATCGCATCTCTGTAATGATGCAAATATATTTTTTGATACGAGTGATTGGAGGAAAAATAAATCATTTTTACATTAAACTTTCTTCACTGTCAACAACATAGCCTGTTAATCTCGAAAACCATGTAAAATAAATCTGTGTCTTTCCCAGCTGCAATTTTCAGCAGCCATGACAGTTCACAAATTATTACAATCAAGAGGCAATATACTGTCATTGTTAATCTTAAAATAAAGTTTGATGAACACGTTTTGAGTGTGTGGAACATTAATGAGTTATCAGATGATAATATTGCAATATATTTAAGATACAAATAAGTAAACCTTTTATCAATTCAAACATTTAAAGCAGTCTAGATTTAAGCTATTTTTAAAATTTAATCAGTGTCTGCTCATTGTTTTATAGCTCTGTAAATGTTGTGTATATTTTTAGTTAAGTATTTGAATGAGTTGCATTGATTTTTTTTTGTGTCTGAGTCATTTCAATGCATTGTTCAGTTAATGAAAACTGCAGACTTTAAACCTTTAAACACCTATAGATCACCAAAGATACCATGTACAAATACCGTATAAGTTAAATTTTTAGCGAGGATCTAATTTTGGCATTATTAGCGAGGATGCCGAGATTGCTAAAATTGAATATCCTTAAAAATTAACTGCGTTTTATTTGAAATAGCTTATTTAATGTGCATTTTAAAATCGCTAAAATTACACCTAGCTAAAAATAAATTACCAATTTTTAAGGACAAATCGCTAACTTTGCGTCTCGCTAAAATTTCCACTTATACGGTAGATCACAAACACTTGTTAAAAACAGGGGTTAACAGCACAGGAATTGAAAACACAGTTGGAATTTACATCATACCTGTACCAAGTAAGGTTTCATTTTTTTTAATTTCTTAATCTATTTTTTCATGATATCAATTAACTCTTGATTAAAAAAATTATCCAATCAAAAATATTAAATATAAAGGAAAGTTTATAATTCAATCTTTCTAGAGAATTTTGGTACATTAAAACTCCAATGGACCCAGTGTTCAGTGCCCATGATGTCCTGCGCTGTGACTTGTGTGATACTCCTGTTCCTCCAATGTACTGTGACTTTTGTCATGTCAAACTCTGTAAGGCCTTTGTAGTGGAGCATCTCTCTGATTTATCTAAAGAATATAGTGTTGTCCCACTCAAACAAAAGGGAACCACACCTAAATGTCCCACCCATGCTGGAAAACTTTGTGAACTTCACTGTAAAGAATGTGACATTCCAGTGTGCTCCCTTTGTTTATCAAACAAACATAAACAACACACCTTCCTAAACATTATGAAGATATTCAGTGACAAAAAGGAAGAAATAAAAAATGATCTTCAAGAATTAGACATGTACACTAGACAAAATTGCTAACGCACCACTTAAAATTCTTCGTTGCGAATTGAACATTTACCTAATTGATATAAGTGTACATAATACGCTATTTTTTCCAATACAATGGGATTTGCAAATGTCTTGGGGTAAGAACAACACAACAAAATGACTTTCTTGTCCAAAAACATTTTTACCGTCATGCATTGCGTACCCCTCTTTTGCCTAGAAATATGCGTCGCTGATTACCGATGATGGTCCCTGAGTTTACACCAGAGACAATCTCCCAGTAATAAAAAGCAAATAATATGCAGGTATTGACTTTTATATCACTTGCTAAACATCCAATGCATTGGTACCAATACCCAGTCCACTCAACTTCCGGTTGCCCCAATTTTGTGGAACGAGATTGAAATCGTGGTGAGGTGTTTACTTAATGGCTTCGCTGTCTAGAGTGAACATTTTTATGTTTACTAATCTATTTGCAACATTCTTTCACTAGAAGAATAAATGTTGGTATCATTGTTTAATTTTTTTTTCAAATCTTCCCAAAGGACCCCCCTGCAGACACCATACTCTCTGTTTTATCACGCTCTTCTTGGATTAAAATGCCGCATACGGTATAATTTTTTCTGATTTTCTAATTAGTACGGTCATAAAGAACAAAAATGAAAAGAAAAAGTTAGAAATTTATCCCTCCAAATTAGTATTGATAACATTTTCACGTTTTCAAATAAATTGTCACGCTTCGGTTAACATTGTAGTTATTTATTAATAAAGACATTTAAATGATTTATTTATTGATTATGCTTCATAATTATATATCAAATACATCTTAAACAAATATTGAAAAGTAAAATATCACTTTCATTTGGTGGTGCGTTAGCAATTTTGTCCAGTGTATATTTATTCTAGTTATGAAGAGATTGCATCAGAAATAGATGCAGAAAAATCGGGTCTTGATAGAACGTTTGGGAAATTGACAGCTGTCTCAAACCAAAGAGAAGATTGTCACAGAGAAATTAACATTGTTGTCAACAAGCAGAAATCTGAAATCGATGAGATGAAAATTAAACACCTGGCTGCTCTAAATAAACAGAAAAATGAAATCAAACAGATTACTTCTCATGTAAAACGGAACATACATGATCTGAAGAAATTAATGGACTCCAATGATATTTCCATAACCATAGCGTACAAATCCAGAAATGCTGAATTCAGAAGTTTACCTCCTAAGGTCAATGCTTCATTACCATTTTTCTCACCTCATCAGATCAACATATAACAGCTTCATCAATTGTTTGGTTCTTTGTCAGCATTATCCATTACAACAGAAGAACATGGCTACACAATGAAGACACCAGAAGCTGTATCCTCCCCTCTAGTCAAACCACTGCTTGATGAACCAGAGCTCATTGCTACCATAGACACGGGTTTGACTTTCTAACCAGTGTTACCTGTCTCAGTGATGAAGAAATCTGGACAAGTGAGAATGACGAAATCATGAAACTCTACAACCTCTAGGGTAAACTACTGAAGTCAATCCAAACCAAGTCAGGGAACTGGCCTCGTGACATAGCAGTGACAAGGAGTGGAGATCTAGTTTATACTGGCCTTGAAACAGTAACTGTAAAGAAAATGAGGAATGACCAGATACAGGAAGTGATCAGACTACAGGGGTGGAAACCTTACGGTGTCTGTAGTACCTCTTCTGGTGACCTCCTTGTAATCATGGTCAGTGATAAACAATCAAAAGTTGTCCGTTACTCTGGCCCCACAGAGAAAAAAAACCATTCAGTTTGATAGTGAAGGTAAACCTCTGTATTCATCTGATGTTTTTGAATACATCAATGAGAACAGGAACCTGGTTTCTGTGTAGCTGACTATGGACCCCGTGCAGTAGTGGTGGTAAATCAAGCTGGAAAACTCCGATTTAGATACACTCCTTCTATTACCAACAGATCATTTGATCTCGGTCATCCCTCTTCTAACAAGGGATCATTCTATCCTCGATGCATCACAACAGACAGCCAGAGTCAGATCCTGACATCAGACTTTGGTAACGACTGTATCCACATTCTAGATCAGGACGGACAGTTCCTCCGTTATATTGATAACTGTGATCTACAGGATACATTGGGTTTATGTGCAAAACAACATCTTCGTGGCCGAGTATTTCAGTGGTAAAGTGAAGAAAATCAAATACATGTAAAAAATAAGTTTTTGAATAAAAAGAATCAGAACATGATACACTGTAAAATGAGAAAATTTGGTGCACATGTATTTTAGCGCAAACACACGTGGGAATACATTGACGGAAATAAATTTAAGCGCTTGCACTTGTCATTTAAATATATAAATTTGATGTCAATTTTGTTTTTGTTTTTATTTATTTATAACTGTATTTGACGTTTTGGTTTTTCACGCATGGAAATACAATAGAACTCCTGTACACAAGTAAACGTTCATGAAATTAACCGTGGTATTGCAATCTCATTGATACACAATGATAAAGTTTATTTTAGTCTTAATTCAAATAAAACAAACGGAGTATTTTAGCATCTTATTCCTATTAAAACAATGCATACATCAAACGAAAATTACAGTAGAGGTGACTCTCAATCTCTCGAAGTTCAACAAACCTCAAAAAAAGTTCAAGAGATCAAGCAGTTCGAGAGATAGAAAGTAAATAAAATCCGGAATTTGCAGATCAGATCATCGAAGTTCTACCTTTATAGTTACTGGAAGTATATGTATTACACGTTTTCAATTTTGAAGGTAAATTACTTGATATCAACAACAATGATCGTATTTCGAATAAATTAGTTGGCAATCGCATATTTAATTTTTAGGGTTTTTGCATTCCTTCAAAATACCATTCACAAATTATTACATTGTAATTTTATTAGTACACGGTCTTGAATTTGTCCACTTTAATTATGTCAAGATCTTTAGTAATTGACCGGTGCCTACATGTTTCTCTATTTAGCGAAATGCATTAAGTCATTCAGTTTTATAAGTAAAAATATATCAATTGATTTTAAGTATTAAGAGTATTTCAGCATGATTTTAAAATGAATTACATGAATTTAAAATGCTTTACGTATTTTACGGTAGGTCTATTTATTTCAATTTCTATTGAAGCTGTAAAGTACGCATTCCAAAAAAAAAAAAACCCAACAACATCGAATTGATTATGACGTCATAATGGATCTACACAGGCTAAACATATTATGTCATACGACGTATAGGTTTTACGTTAAATTCAAGAATTGGAAAATCCTTTACGTCCTACATTTGAAAAGATTGCATCAGAAATAGTTGCAGAAAAAAACAACTCCTCGACGGAAAGTATTAGAAACTAAAAACAGCTGTAACCAAACAAGGAGAACACTGGCACCGAGAAATTTACATCATTGTCAACAACGAAAATCGGAAATTAATGATATAAAAGATAAAACACGTGGCTGTTCTATACCGGAAAATGGAAATTAAACAGATTATATCTGAACTCAAACAGCGTATTCCTGATCTGGAGTAAGAGCTGGAATCCAAGGATGTCTCTCTGATCAGTACCTTTGCATACAAATCCAGGAATGCTGAATTTATTAGTTTACCTCCTAAAGTCAATGTTTCCATAACAAATTTCTCCCCTTATCAGATCAACACAGAACAGCTCTCTCAAATGTTTGGTTCTCTGTAAGCATTATCCATTTCAACAACATAACTACACAATATACTAGTATATCCTTCAGTATTGACAATGTTTAAGAAACCACAGATAATACCTTCCATAGGCATTGGGTATGATAGTGTAATCTATGTTACTTTTTTTCAGTCCTGAAGGAATCTGGACATGTGGGACATATGGGATTGTCAAATTTAAATTCGTCTGTTGAGACTCTACAACCTCTAGGGCACACTACTAACGGAAATCGAATCCAGGCCAGGTCATGGGATTGTCAACGTGATATAGTAGTGACAAGGAAGGATATTGAGATAACGAACAGTATTCAGTCTCGAAGGCCAAAAAGTATACAAAACAAGAGCAGAGCAAACACGAAAACATCAGATGTGGGCTCAGGTGTCATGGAGGAGTGAGCATCCCCTGCCGACCGGTCACACCCGTCGTGTGCTCCTTGTCATGATCAGGAAATAACAGAATTCCGTCCTCAATTCAGTATGTGTATAAATAATGGACTAACAATCGGTATGAAAAACTTCAGACAGCATTTGACCCAATGATAAATTGTATTTGCGGATAAGGTCATTGTATCGACCATAGAACTTACGAAATGATGAGTGGAGAACTAGTTTATACTGACCCTGATATTGGAATTATGAACATCGTAAAGGATAGACAGATACAGGAAGTGATCAGACCATGGAGATGGAAACCCTGCTATATCTGCAGTACCTCTTCTGATGACCTCCTGGTAACCATGGGCAGTAATGATTGTAGTCAATCAAAAGTTGTCTGCTACTCTGGCTTCATTGAAAAACAAACCATTCAGTTTGATAGTGAAAATAAACCTCTTTATTCGTCTCACGACTTCATGAATTACATCAGTGAAAACAGGAACCTGGATATCTGTGTGGCAGACTATGGAGCCCGTGCAGTAGTGGTTTGTTATTAAAGCAGGAATACTCCGATTTAGATAGACTATCATCCCTTTACTAGCAACATGAACAAGAAATCATTCTATCAATACTTCATTCAAATGGGACCATTTTGTCCAGTCGGAATCGCAACATACAGCCAGGGCCATGTACTGACTGCAGACTCCAAGACTTGTCGCATCCACATCCTAGATCAGGACGGACAGTTCCTCCGTTACATTGATAACTGTAATATACAGGATCCATATGGTGTATGTGTAGACACCAGAGACAATCTCTTTGATGCTGTCAGTGGAACTGGTAAAGTGAAGAATATCAAATACAGGTAAACAATTTGCTAACCTGTGGAAAGTGTTCTTTTTATCAAAAGGAAACAGAAAATATTTTTATGTAAGCATCTATTTTAAACAACAGCAATTGACAGTTTTTTTTTACTTTTATGTATATGAACTTCAATAAGTTCTGGTGTGTCTTGCAAATAACACAAATCTGATATTTTAGCAGTGTTTTGTCATTTATAAAATGCATACTTCGATAACTCTCAGGATAATCATCACTGTCTTTCTAAAGATGAGGCATATGAACCGAACATTTTAACTGCAAATATTATTATGTAGGAATTATATTCCTACAATCATGTTTATCTGATAAATAAAAAAATTATTTTCCCGCCATCAACCATTCCAGCCTGCATGTCCGTCTTTATATGATAAATATATTGTATGGTCCCACCTCTGATGTTTCGGAGGTCCTTGTTTGCTCTGCTCTTATTTTGTATATTTGTTTAATGGACGTTGAGATTAAATACTGTTCGTTATTTCCATATCCTTCATGTATGCAATTTTGTTTTGATGTTTGATGTTCAATTCTTATGACTAATTCCTTATTGTCTTTTTTATATGTACATTTCTCTAGTCATTATTTGGAGGTCAGACATTTTCAAATTTAATCAGAAATGTCAATGAATATTCGAATATCCATTCGATGCGTTGATATTCTAATCTAAATATATGATTAGAATATTCCTGTTTTAAGCAAACAAGCATTTAATAGAGAGAAAAAGTTTTATTAAAAATTACAAGTTCATACCATTGACTAGGAATTAGATTTTATTTGAACAAAAAATAAAAAGAAATTCCCGTTGGATTACTTTAAAAGAGAAGTGTAACTATTAGAATTAATTATTCTTTTATCATTTACTTAGTGGCATAACAGTCAGAGTGCCAAGTCCTTACAATCAGTTTGTATGGTTGTAAGGACACAGTTTCACAGAAAACACATGGATCCCTTGTTTAAGTATATATCATTAAAATAATTATCAGGAAATAAATTATCTAAAATTAACTAATTTTAATTTTCCTTCAGCTGATACATGTACATGTAATTGCGTGGAAACATTTGTAGGAGTAACTGGTGTAGACTTTGGTAAGACGATTAATTATCTTAAACATTACTAAAGAGTCTTTTAAATTAAAAAAAATCATTACATTTTGGATGTATACTGTTCATATATTCTGTAAAATTTTTAGATATATAATTACTGTACATTTACAAAACTCTAAGTGAAATATCATTTCAAAATAATGACATAAAACCTATACTGGTTGACAGGAGAGTGAAAATATACATTTTATTAAGCAATTGAAAATGTATTTATATAATCGAATATCAATAATTGATAATTTTGACATCCCTATATTTACCGTAACGTACAATTTGAGCTTAAGGTATTTCCACCCTCCTATGATGTCATAGCTTTTTGCAAAAACTGTAATTCTTTTAAATTCATACCTTATTGGAAAATATCTTTTGGAAGAGTGCTTTACAATAGGTGTAATGATAAATATTGTTGAATTAAAGAATTCAAAAAATTCATATTTTCTATATTTAATAAATTGTTCAATCTTTAAAAAATGTTTACAAGGGCAGTTACTCCTTCTAAGGTCTCTTCATTCAGGCATTTGCTTTTCTCTAAAATAGTTTACCTGATATTCACAATTCAAAAGTATCTTTTAAGTAGGAAGTATTTAGGAACACTCAGCATTAGAATTATGCATTTTAACCAGTTTTTACTTATTTTTAGCAATACTGTTTACAAAAAATGAACAATTTTTTTATGTTGATATACACCTCTGTTTATTTATGTTTCGCATCTTAAAGCCATATATGGCGTAACTGGTCAAAAAAAAAATTAAAAATACAAAATTAAGTAAAGAAATATAGTTAATACATTTACATTAAAACTTTTCATACAATTCTGAACACGGAGAACACCTCGTTTCATCTAAAAATTCGATTTTATCTTCTCTGTATTGTGAAATTTAAATCTTTTGTATTTTCTTCCGAGTCGGAGAAAATTCCGAGAATCCAAATTAAATTGTAATATCTTTAAAACGCAATTGACTTAAATGTTGTAATTTACGGAAAAGTTCTATCTTTATATAAAGCAATAAAGATACAATTAATAAGTTCTTATAATCTTAGTCTAAAAATTTTTAGTGTAAATACACCATATATGGCTTTAAATAATATGGTGACCTATAAATTTTTTGCCATAAACGGGAAGTTTGAAGTATGTTGAATAAAAATGCAGTTTTTGTATTTTGAACCTATAAAATTGTGAGGGTGGAAATTCCTCAAGGGCCGATGAAATAAATGATTTGTTTCTTAGGGCGAGATTTAATATCGTGTCACAGGTTTAGAAAAGAGAATAATTCTTCGAATATTTTCTACTTAGAATTTAAAAATTAAATAGACTTGTAGTGTAAACTACACTTTAAAAGATGTACCAAACCATGTGAAGTAGGTCGAGGGTATGGTAATTCCATTCCTTGTGACTCTGACTTGTAACTAGTGATTTCTCCAGAAAAGAAGTTAATGGGAGATAAATACCCGACCTTCCAAGTTCATGAAGAGCATTAAAGAATATATGTTTGTTTTTTGTTTGTGCTCAATGTTCATTCGAAAACGTTGCAATCATACTGAGAAGCCACCAATTGACGTTTCAGAGGACTGCAAATTTTTACCTTTTCTCAGACTGTCACAGTATAAGGCCATTAAGCAGTGCGGTCTCTTTTCATCAGAGCACCTTCTTTCACACAGGCTCTCAGTTAATACAGTTTCATCTAAATTTCCGATCTCCACATTAATGCTAATAAACTTGTAAACTCTGTCTGGCTTTGGAATTTGAACCCACGAAGTGAAGTTCAACTCCTTACTTTGCGAATCTGTAGCAAATGATCTAACCACTGCGCCACTCAGTGGCATAAAAAAAAATAAAAGGTAAGCAACAAACCGATGCATCAACATAGACAGTTAAACCTTGAAATGTACATTTTTCTTCTTATCCCAGTTTCCTTTTAGGAAGATTAAGACATCGTCAGAATCTCGAAAGTGTTGCCTCCAGGATCTTGCACCACTATATTTAGCGTAAAGAGAGAGATTAATCTCAGAAGAAGTATACAACAAATTTGATTTTTTAGATGCACACATTTATTGGCCCAAGTTTCTTTTACATGAAAATAGACAACATATAAATTCAGGCGAATCCATCACAGTAACCATTGATGAATGAGAAGCACCAGAACTGTGCTTGTATTACAATCACTCACAACATCATAACCAGGCCAAGCTGATCATAGGAAACAAATGTCACTTATAACTGTTCACATTGTGTAATACAATGTGTAAATACTTTTTCTAGGAGATTTTAATTTACAGTGAAACATGTCTTAATCTAGATGTTGTATATTCTATAACAATATCTGTTAAACATTTTCTGAAATTTTGTTTTATCTGAAATGTTTATCAGACATTTTTTCAGCACCAGCGATATCTAATTTTTAATTTAACAATAATGTTTATAATGAAGTTCTCTTCCTTTATGTATATATCATTTGGAGAATCTTTTTTTCAAAATTAAGATTTTGATGACATTTTATAATGGCAAAGTGGCCTATTTTAATAAAAGAAAGTTATAAACCTATCAGATGGCTCCATATGCATGTACATACAACTATCATTATCTGTATACATGATCTATTAATTCTGTTTTCAAAATAGCATTTACCAAATAAAGGCAGTTCCAGAAAATAAAGCTAAATATATTCAAATCCACCTAGCCTGCGTAAATAAAAAAAAAATGCAAACTATGGATAAAGAAGTGTGGAAACCATGTTGTTCCAAAATGAAATAACTAATACAAACAAATGATATAATTTAATCAATCAAAATGGTTATAAGATACATTCGATTCTGCATTTCTTAATGGTTCAAAACAACAAAAAGTATTCCACAGAATATCATGTATAAATCTGCACAATATACCGAATGCCAAAACAAGAATACTTCTACATCATACAAATATATTCTTTACATATGAACCACAGTACATATACATACATACACTTTACATATGAACCAAAAAAATCTTGCAAGTAGGTTATCAGCATTGGCTCGGGCTAATTCGAAAGTGAAATTTAAAGTTGGCAGTAAATTGTAGTGATTGAATAAAATTTAGTAAAGAAAGATATTGGAACCTACTGAAAATCACATATTTTTGGTTTGAGGAAAAATTGTTGGTTCGTGGGGATTTGATTTCGTGGATGAAGAACTTTTCAGTACTTGTGCACATGAAAATTTACATTTCGAGATGGATATAAATTTGTGGGTCTCTTCATCTCGCGAAAACAACGAAAATTAAACCCCACGAAAATTAGTGATTTCACAGTATTTTACTTGTCAGATTTTGTCGAGCTAGTTGATTTTTATTCTAACTGTTCTATCCCTCCACCCACTTTAAAAAAAAAACCCGATGCTACATATACCTGAATTAATTTTTCTTAATGGTGTTCATCGAAATGCTTGGTTGTGCCCTCAAACTGGAATAGTTTTTAAAGGCCTGGAATTCCTTGACCAATTTTATTTTATTAGCCCAACTATATTTCTAAGAAGGCAAGATGTATGGTATGTAAGTTTCATCTACATATGTTATGTAGTTCATATTAAAAAACCAAAAGGGATAATAGACGATATCCCATTCAGGGAGTAAACATAGCAGTTAAAATTACTTTCCATACATTGTAATTGAAATAAAATATTTTTGGCGCATAATGCGCTCCATACTGAAGATCCGTAAGTGTCCACCCAACCGAAAATGTCCACTAGCAGTACAGCACGGGGAAACTCTAAGCAAACGGACCTGTACAATGGAGTGGGGAAATTTTCATCATTGTTAATCATTTGTATGCAAATATGAGCATGGGATTAGTAGATAATAATGTACACAATGCATCAAGTCTTTCTGAGAGCGATTTAAAAAAACTAGCCTTTTTAAAAAACACATGTAGTATTTTATCTAGTAACCCATAAATGCATTAAATGCAACTCATTCAGCTGATTGGTCTATTTGTGTCCCTCACTGAACAGACGTCACAAAAAATATTTTCCTCGACCTGATGATTCTCGCGATGCTTTTCCCGCGCACATGCGCAGATCCAGGTTAAACGTCAATCCTTTATAAATATGCATGAGAATATCGTGTTCTTTTCCTGACCAGTACTTTGTCAATACCGAATAAAATTTCATCGAATTTGCAAGAATGCTTCATTTTTGGTAGCTTATCATACTCCGAAAATTTTTGTTCGGTTTCAGCTCTGCAAAAATACTGTTTAACACGGCATACATATCTTAACAAAAAGTTATTATATGATCACATTGCAATATATTTAAGATACAAATTAGTAAACCTTTTTGAATTCAAACATTTAAAGCAGTCTAAATATAAACTATTTTTTAATCAATTCAGTGTCTGCTCATTGTTTTATTACCCCGTGAATGTTGTGTAATTTTTTGGAATTAAAAATTCAATGAGTTGCATCGATTTTTTGTGTCTGAGTCATTTAAATGCATTGTTCAGTCAATGCAAAATGCACACTTTAAACTTTAAAACGCCTTTAGATGACCAAAAATACAATGTACATTCAAATAGATCACAAAAACCTTAGTTTAAAACAGGGATTAACAGCACAGGAGTTGAATACACCGTTGGTATTTACGTCAAACCTGTACTAAGTAAGGCTTAATTTTTTTTTTTATAATTTCTTAATCTATTTTTTTTCATGATTATCAATTGACTCCTGATTTATAAATTTACCCAAGCAAAAATATGAATTATAATGGAACGTTTAAAATTCAATCTTTCTACAGGAATTTTGTTAAAAACCCAATGGACCCAGTGTTCAGTGCCCAGGATGTCCTGCGCTGTAACCTTTGTGAGACTCCTGTTCCCCCAATGTACTGTGACTTTTGTCATGTCAAACTCTGTAAGGCCTGTGAAGGGGAACATCTCTCTGATTTATCTAAAGAACATAAAGTGGTACCATACAAACAAAAGAGCACTAAACCTATTTGTCCCACCCATGCTGGAAAACTCTGTGAACTTCACTGTAAGGAGTGTGACATCCCAGTGTGTTCCTTTTGTGTATCAGACATACATAAGGGGCACACCTTCCTAGACATAATTAGAACAGAAGAAGATAGTTACACAATGAAGACACCAGAAGATGTATCCTGTTCTCCAGTCAAACCACTGCTTGATGAACCAGAACTGATCACAACCATTGATACTGGGTATAAGGAACTATATAGTGTTACCTGTCTCAGTGATGAAAAAATCTGGACATGTGGATTTGACAAAATCATGAAACTCTACAACCTCCAGGGGAAACTACGAAAGTCAATTCAAACCAAGTCAGGGAACACACCATATGACATAGCAGTGATAAAGAGTGGAGATCTAGTTTATACTGACCTTGATACAAGAACAGTGAACATAGTGAAAAATAAACAGATACAGGAAGTAATCAGACTACAGGGGTGGAAACCTAAATATGTCTGTAGTACCTCCTCTGGTGACCTCCTGGTTATCATGGTCGGTGATTATGAAGAACAAACAAAAGTTGTCCGTTACTCTGGCACAACAGTAAAACAAAGCATTCAGTTTGATAGTGAGGGTAACCCCCTGTATTCAACTAGTGTCTTCAGTAAATACGTCACTGAGAACAGGAACCTGGATATCTGTGTGGCTGACAATGGAGCCAGTGCAGTAGTGGTGGTTAATCAGGCAGGAAAACTCCGATTTACATACACTGGTCATCCCTATACTGACAAGGATTCATTTAGACCAGTTGGCATCACCACAGACAGCCAGAGTCACATCCTGACGGCAGACTATAACAACCACCGTATCCACATCCTGGATCAGGCTGGACATTTCCTCCATTACATTGATAACTGTGATTTACAGTATCCACGGGGTATATGTGTAGACTCCAGAGACAACCTCTTTGTGACTGAGCAGTTCAGTGGTCAAGTGAAGAAAATTAAATACATGTAAACAAATTGTTTTTAAACAAAAGGAATCAGAACATGATACATTTTAAACACCAATTTCAAAACAACAGCAATTGTCAATTAATTTCTTTTATATACACACAGTTACATGAAGAATGTACCATACGACATTAACATGATTAAAACCAAAATATATAGTTGTCGATTGTTGAGATAAACAATTTTGCTTCAGTAATGTATAACAAAATATTGACTGTTAAAGAGTTATCGATAGAAGACTTTTGGCCCCTCTCGGTCCTTAGTTTGAGTACCCAACACCTTTTTCTTCATTTTACCTTAAAGCTCTCAGGAATTTGAACACTTTTTGTTCAACAACTATTCAGAGATTCTTTTTCGTGTTCGAGTAATTTGCAAAAGAAATATTTAGGGGCCAGCCCTTCAACTCTTAGTAGGGACATTTAGCAAGAAATGAAAGGTTGCATATTGTTCAGAGCATTATTTTGAACATCTTTTGTTCAATATTACTTATCAAAATATTTCCCATTTTTGAGATTTAAAGCGTCAAAGATTTAGCATTTTGGCCCTTTGTGGCCCCTAATTATGTTTCATACGACATTCAAATCACACTATATAGTTTTAGGTTGAGATAAACAAAATATTGACTGTTACAGAGTTATCGAATAAAGACTTTTGGTCCCTCTCGGCCCCTAATGTGATGAGTAAGAACTTTTTTCTTGATATCAAATTAAAGATCCTGTCATTCTGTACAAATATTGCTCAATATGTTTTAACAAAATAATTATACTTTAAAAGATTTGATACAAAATGTCTCGAAAAATAACTCCTGGTTCCTAAATTTCGACCTCTACCGAGCTTCCATAATAGGCACTTCCGGAAAATTCGACAACCCATGTGCACAATGGAAACATGTCCTCCAACTTTGGTAAAAAGTTCAGCGCTCAAGCTTAAACGCAGAAGGATAAAACGTACGCTGAACTAGGACCTGAGCTCCGCTACAAAATGTAGTGTGTTGCATACGTAAAGTGACAATAGAATAAATCGTAATACTGTGAAGCCTTTAAAGTGTAAAACAAACAAATTTTAAAAAGGAATAACCATCTGATGGGTGTTAGAAAAGATAGAGGGGGTGGAGGGTGGGTGCTGAGCAACATTAACTGCAATTTTATGCGATATATGATATATAAGCGTTTAACATTTATGGATTACGTTAGGTGACCTGTGGTCTCCCCTATGATTTTATTCCATGTACCGTTATAGTACACATCAGTAGGGGACACCCTATGATTGTATTCCATGTAACGTTATAGTACACATCAGTTGGGGACAACAGTAAGGTGACCAGAGAACAAGTAATATTGTATATCAGTAGGGGGACCAGAGGTCACCTTATATTGTACATCAGTAGGGGGACATCAGTAGGGAGAGCAAAGGTCACCTTGTATAGATCTTGCACCACTATATTTAGTGTAAAGAGAGAGATTAATCTCAGAAGAAGTATACAACAAATTTGATTTTTTAGATGCACACATTTATTGGCCCAAGTTTCTTTTACATGAAAATAGACAACATATAAATTCAGGCGAATCCATCACAGTAATCTTTGATGAATGAGAAGCACCAGAGCTGTGCTTGTATTACAATCACTCACAACATCATAACCAGGCCAAGCTGGTCATAGGAAACAAATGTCACTTATAAATGTTCAAATTGTGTAATACATTGTGTAAATACTTTTTTCTAGGAGATTTTAATTTACAGTGAAACATGTCTTAATCTAGATGTTGTATATTCTGTAACAATATCTGTTAAACGTTTTCTGAAATTGTTTTATTTGAAATGTTTATCAGACATTTTCTCAGCACCAGCAATATCTAATTTTTTATTTAACATTAATGTTTATAATAAAGTTCTCTTCCTTCATGTATATATCATTTGGAGAATCTTTTTTTTTTCAAAATTAAGATTTTGATGACTGCAATTGCAAACAATTTATAATGGCAAAGTGGCCTTATTTTAATAAAAGAAAGTTATAAACCTATCAGATGGCTCCATATACATGTACATACATCTATCATTATCTGTATACAAGATCTATTAATTCTGTAATGAAAAAAATAACCCGTTTTCAAAATAGCATTTACCAAATAAAGGCTGTTCCCGAAAATAAAGCTAAAAATATTCAAATCCACCTAGCCTGCATAAATAAAAAAAATGCAAACAATATTGTGCAAAAAAAACTAAAAAAGATCACAACTTCAGACCAGCTGCTATTCAACATTACATAAGTTGTCAAGTAATCTATCACAATAAATGTGTATTTTCACTAATTTTTTTTTCTTTCAGTTCATCTGTATATTTATGTTCAGTGTGTTGTTTCTCTGGTTTCAGATTTCTGTTATTTCTGTATACTCGAGTGGTTCAATACAGTTTTGTATATATAATTAGTTGATACTCAAGGGTACATTTGTGAAATGTTTTTCATGTTCATGTTTTTTTAACGAATTTATTAGATCTTTTACCTACTACAAACAATCCAAAAGAAACCATCCACATGTACATTTCACAACAATTGAAATATTACAAATCTAAGTCTCAACTTTGCCTTCACCATTTCAAGTATTGTAATTTAAAGTGCACAAAATCATGTACATGTGTATACATATTATACACATTTCATACTTTTCTCTACTACATATGTTAGAAGATATAAAACTTTTCAGTTGTATTTGTAGAATTCTATACTTTGTATTCTTTCTCACGATATACATACAAACTATACCATTATGATACCTTTATGAGAAATATTCAACAAGTAAGTAATTTAATGGTGCTTACATATATTTCATTTTAACAACTGTTAAATGCATACAAATACTCAACATACAAGCAAACAATTTTACAAGACAAAAATTTGTAAGAAAAATTTCAACACACAAAAATTAGACTGACTACAAAATCTGAGGGAAAATAACCCTGTGTAGGTTTCCATTTCAACATCCTACTAAATACTCTTGTATAAAAATAGCTTTAAAAGAAAACATTTCTTTGTTGTGTAGATAAACTTCCACTCAATAAATAAAAATCTATTCTAGCTAAAACTATTGGTCCCCAGTTGTAATTATAAGCCTATCGTTCACCGTCTTACAACACCTAGCCGTTTTTTAAGAAACGCAGAGGAGACTTTGTTAGCGTTCTTGGTCAGAAGATCCCGACCGCCATTTTTGTTCCACTCGGTTTCAAAGTCCTTGCCGAGGATTTCTGCTCCTTTTTTACGAGTAAGTCCGGTCTCCTCTAAACTCAGCTCACACATCTGTAGATCATGAACTCCTGAAATATATAAAATAAAGTTTAAAGAGAAAATTTAAAAAATTCTGTTTGAGAGGAAGGTAAAAATAAACAATTGCAATATTCAGCAATATTAAATATTTATGAAGATATCCAACTCAGATCATTATTTACTAATTACAATGTCTTGAAAGTTGATTTTTTGTATACTTGACAGATAGGTAAAATTGTTTAAAATTTTTGGTCTTCCCATCTCACCAGCGACTAGCAGGAGTGGTTGTTTGTCTGGGTAAAGCTCCATCTGGCGAGCAATGTACTGACCATCAAAGTGGGCGTACCACTGACCATGTTTCTTGTGGGTGGGGTCGTCACGAAATTCATCGGCTGGGCGTGCAAACGGAATACGGAAAAATCTCTGCTGGTTCTCCACAGCTGGTTTGGTTTGTTGTGGTGCCACCTGTGGCTCATCAGCTGTAAAAGGAAGAATATTATAATGTTCCTATTCTTGTGTGTGTGTGGGGGGGAGGGGGGGGGGTATAGGTGAGTGTTAGTAGTGTGTAGAAAACCATTTATTTCTTCAAAGCTGCAAAATTAATATCAAATTGAAGCTTGGAAAGAATGTATTGATCAATTTACAAAATTAGTTTAACAAGAATAAAATTCCAAATCTACAGTGTAATACAATTTTTGTAATGTTTTTTCCTCTTTTTGACTCACCATTGGAGAGAACACTTTCTGGGGCCCTTTCGTCCTCTTTAGCCCCTGTTTTCTTCTTGTTCTTTTGTTTCCAGGAGTGGTACACTTTCAGTCGCCTGTGGAACTCTTCCCTGCAGGCATCTAACAACTCAATGTCTGCAATAAAGACAGAAGTGGTTTGAGGACTCATGCCACAAAAAAGGGTTTTTTTTTCATTGTTCAAAGTAAACATACCCATAAATACATTTCAAACAATGATTTTTTAACTTAAAATATTAACTGACCACACGATGTGTTGATGGCATCTCTGAGCTCTGCGTACTTCCACTTGGACAGATCGTATTTCTTCTGAAGAGCTGCTGCTCGTGACGCCCGAACTTCCTCGGATCTATAAATAGAAATGATAGCTCTCATAACAAATAATTCTGTGTGTGTGCAGCACAATGTTAAGCAAGATGCTGATCAGATCTGAGTGCAGGAAGCAGGGTATATCGATATAAAACGATGCAATGGAAAAGCTTGCATTTTGAATTTTCTATATTTATATTGAATCACTAAATTTCAGTTTTTTTAACAAGAATAATGTAAAATATATTTAGTAAAAATTATTTTATGCATGATTGTTTAATGAATTGATTGTAATCATTATGTTTAACATATTCTGCCTGGTATTCATAGCTGCAATAAACATAAAGAGCATTGACTTGTCTAGCATTGGGCTAAAAGGAAAAGAAATTGAGTGCTCGGTAACATTTTTGGCAACACATAGAAGAAAAATCATTTCATATATCAGAAAATCAATTAACAGTAGACTCAGCTTTCATATTTATAGAAATTCTTTTTTTAAATATTCTCTGATTATACATGTATCAATCAGCGGTATTTAAAATTCTGAACTAGATACAAAAAGATCTTACTTTCTACCATCATCAGTGCTGTATATGAAAAGTTAACATCATATATTACAAGTATACTAACATTGAATGGAAATCTTCAAAATAATGCTGAAAAGTAAGATTTCAAAATTTCTCAACACAACTTTAGAGCCATTAGATGAATACTGTGGTTTCATCAATTTTCATCGGCATCAATTTTCGTGGATTTTGTAAAACAGACATTTTCGAGGATACGTAATTTCGTGGACAAAAGCATTGCCTATACAAATGTATGTCCTATTTCGTAATTCAATGAACATTTGAATTCGTGGATCGGCTCAACAACGAAATCCACGAAAATTGGTGCCCAACGAATATTGATGAAACCACAGTACTACATATTGGTTCTGTCCTTCAACAAGCTGCTGTTAACATTGTTTGCAATATTACACAACCTGTTTCTGTCTTTGAAGTTTGAACACTAAGTTATATCTGACTACAAGTTCAAACTTGTTTTTGAGCCTTACTGATGGTCCTATATGTCTGTTGTCTTTGTCCGAACTCACTGTTTCTGTGACCTTACTCTCTGAGCTTACTTATGTGGTGAAGGAATTACAGCATACAGGGTTATTTTTGCTCTGTGTTATTTCGCCCTTTTGAACTTGTGAATAATTTTGCCCTTTGTAAAAATCGGCCATTCATAGTTCTGTTTAAGAAATTATGCTGTGTTCTTTGAATTTGCCTAAATTTTTAATTCGCCCTATCATGGAGTGGACGAAACATTTCCCTGTATACAGTATTACAATGCTATCAATGTCTGAGCTCACTATTTCTGTAAGCATACTCTATACTGTAGATCACTTAATTTTCGCGACTCCTTATTTTCGCGAGATAGTCATTTACTCTTGATTAGCGAGACAATATTTTCACGAATTATGGTTAATGCACAATATAATCCTAAAGAATACCACTATACGCGAGAAATAAGTTTTTGCAGGCACACAGTCTCGCGTAGTTACACCAAAATAAAGTTCTCGCGAATAAAAAGTGATTTACAGTATTTTCCACCTCACTTTGATCCTCTGTCTCTGAACTCACTGTTTTTGAGATTATTTCCCTTTAGTAAAGTTATAATTACTTTAGACTAATATTTGTGCTTAAGCTCCTTTTTTTCTGTGAGGTCTATAATCTTACCTCTGTAGAGTTGGTACCACCACATCTTCCACCCATTTCTTTGACCTCTTTAAGCTTACCTCTGTAGAGGATTTGCATGCTATCTATGTCTTTAAGCTGTTTATTCTGTGAAGCTTACCTCTGTAGAGGAGGTACCACCACATCTTCAACCTCGTTCTGATTCTCTGCCTCTTTCTCACTATATCTGTGAGTTCTCTGAGCTGTTTTATTAACTACGAGCTTACCTCTGTAGAGGAGGTACCACGACATCTTCCACCTCGTTCTGATCCTCAGACGCCAGACGTAGAGCCAGCTCTCTGTCACGTCTCTCTTGCTCAAGGATCTCCTGTCTGATTATCAACAATAGAGAGCAATTAGACAGTGAAGTCTTATCATTCAAATCAATCAATTATAAACTTGACTACATCATAGATAATGAGGTTGCCTCCTTATATAATATGGCCCACCTTCTCTTGTTCTCTTCTCTCTCCTTTGCTAACTGTTCTGCCATCAGGGCCTGAGATTAAACAATTTAAGATTGATATAAAGAATTTGCAAGAAAGTTTTCATAATATTTATAGCATGAGACATATACACGAAGTTAGTCAGAATATTTTTCACTGCAATGCACAATTTGTGTTTACATGTATCTGATTATTTTCTACTTTAGGATACTAACACCTGCATGTTATGAGACCAACTGGTCAGCAGTAACAAACTATAATAGATATTTTGTTTTCTAAATTGACTACCTTCTGTTTCTTTTCTTCTTCCTCTCTCTTCTTTCTTTCCTCTTCTTCCTTCTTACGTTTAGCCTCCATTTCTGCTTTTCTGGAATTCCATAGATAGAAATGTTAATTTTTATCAAATTGTAGAAATTTGTTCTACCATACCACATTGGTGCAAAATATTCTTTAAGAATAGAAAATTGCAACTTCTTAATACCATACTACTGCTTTTCTGGAAGGCAAAAACGATAATGCAAAACATTTCTGAATTTCCTAATTGTTCACATTAGTAGAACATAAGTTGTAGAAGCACTTAAACATCAAATACTGTAGACGTAGTTTTTTCCGCGGGGTCAAGTTAAAAACTTCTCCTTTACATTATACCAAAACTATGATACTTTTAAAACCCAGTGATTTAATTTAAACTGAGATCATAAGACACCTACAGCTTTCTTTCTTCTTCCTCCTGTTTCTTCCTTCTTTCTTCTTCTTCCTTTCGTTTCTTCTCTCTCTCCATTTCCTCCTACAAAGTGGAAAAAAGCAATGTAAAACAATAATGATACATTCAAACCATTTTCACATTTTGATACAACTCTATACATAGACCTAACTTTTGTGAGATACCTGTATCTTTCGGGGCCTCTTTTGTGCCTATATGATATTAAGAATTACCCTATGATATTAAGAGATACCTGTATTTTCCTGAGTCTCTCCTGTTCGGCCTTGATCTTCTCGTCCTCCAGTTTCTTCCTCAGATCTTGGAACGTCTGGTCCATCTGACTCAGAAGGTGGTTCATCGTCCTCTGCATCTCTTCAGGGGTGATGTTGGTTGTCTGAAATCATTAACACACATCAACTCACTCAACTAAATGTTGTCTGATAATCATTAACATTACACTGTACACACCTAAAGTTTATATTGTTAAAAAAATAATTTTTAGACAATGGCCACTTCAAGAAAACCTTAATTATAATAATCAATAGTCTCCTATTAAGGCATCTTTGTATACAAGAAATGTTTTGCTGTTCTCCCCTACAATTTGACACTTACCCTGATTTTATGGACAAAGTCCAGAAAGGCCTTTTCGATTTCCTTGGCCTGCTTGGTTGCCTTCTCTTTCTCCTTCTTTAGTTGACTGATGATCTCCTCCATCTGTGAGAGCTGAGCCTGGGACTGTCTAACCTGTACTATCATCTCATACCTGTGAAGTAACACTCAATTATACCTGACATATCCAAAATAAATCACAATAGATGAGATACGATGATGATGTTTTCTCTTGAATAATTGTTGAGAAAGGTGCCATTTTAGCCTCTTTTCCAGCACCATAACTTACTTGGGTTCTGAACCTCCTGACATCTCTATAATAACTTACTTGGCTCTGAACCTCCTGACATCTCTATAATAACTTACTTGGGTCTGAATCTCCTGACATCCCTCCACATTCTGACTGACTTCTGTAACGTGATGATCTGAGTTCTTCTCCACAGAATCTTGTTCTTCACTGAAAAATCAAAACCACACTCCCCCTTAACCAATATACATAGCAAAAGCAGCCACAATAAGACTTCCTTTGTCATATAGTGTTATATGCTTCGTTAGAAAAGTTTTATTTCATTTTCCCCTTGCATGAAAACAAACATGATCACGGAAAAATTGATAATTTGTCATGGTGTATAAATATGACCACTGAACTAATCAGAATGACAGAATTTAAAGTACTGTTCATGACTGACTTCTGACTTACATTTGATGACAGATAGGGCACACCACTGAGCTTTCTTCCAGCGAGAACACAGCAGCCACCGTTTGACCTTTTTCACTAACATGGCCAGATTTTCTGGGTCACTCTTCATAATCTGGTCAAACTCAGCAAATTTTCCAGGTCGGAAAAAGACTTTTGTGAGACCGAATTTGAATTCGTTTTCATTCAATCCTAAAGCTTTAAATAGGGCCTGAAAAAAAAAACAATCATTAAGGAATTGTGTCATAATATACAATAAGTCATGTACTGTTCTGAATCAATAGGCTGACACATACAAAAATAAAAAATATTTGAATCATTGGATCATTTTGTCCAAATGAGCTGGTGGGCAATCAAGGCATAGCATTCATACAAGTATAATTGCATAGCATTAAAAAACCTGTAATTCTAAATTTTTGCTTCTTTAAAACACTTTTGTGTACATACTTTACTTAAAAGTCTAGGGTCAAGGCGAGCTATATCATTGCATACATACTTTACAGAAAAGTCTAGGGTCCAGGCGAGCTATATCAGCAGGCATGTACTTTTTGTACATATTGTAGAGATCAGCAAACTGTGTACGAGAGGGGAACCCCTGCTGCATCAGCTCCAACACTGAACCCATACCTGTAATACATTGATAAATATTACAGAACAATTCTTCATGTTAAGGCAAGCAGTAGCTAATTAAGTTAAAATTTGCCTGTAATAAAAAAATGTAATTTTTTCTTCAAGACAAGAAAAAGAAGCTTACTTAATTGAAAAGTTTAAAAAAAAAATATTGCTTGTCTAGAAAAATGAGAAGTTGTCCTATAATTTCTTACCTGAGCATTCAAGCTGACTTAAAATCTGCCCTCCTTCAAACAGATGGTCAACCATCTTTACATTGGGTTTAATACATCTGATGAAATTTGTTCCCTAATTCAAAGAATAAACAAATGAATTTCAGGAGAAAGTCATCATATTAAACTCCATAAAGTGTAAAAGATTTAGGAGTTGCCTCCCATACACTGTAAACATATCGTATTTTTTATATAATATTTTGGAGTTGCCCCCTTTTTACCATAGACTCACCATATACCCTATAGATACAAGATTTTGGAGTTGCCTCCCTAACACCATTCACTCACCGTACTCTTGAGTTTCTCCATCAGGGTTTGTAGCTGAGATCTGAACTTGCTTCCCACGCTGATGAAGTTGAGTTTGCCAGAGGAGACCTGGATTCCCTCAAACATCGTCTTCAACATCTTATTAGAACTCGTCTGTATAAGGAACTCCAGTGAAGCGTGAAGGGCATCGTTGTTTTTCTCTATGAACAAATTCTGTAAAGAACAGAGCAACAAATTAATGAACAGCAAAATACAAAACCTGAACACAAAATCAGTACATAATTTCATAAACAATAATTGAAGCCTATTAGAAAATTTTTTTTTCAAATTCACTTTTGATGCCTTCAAGATCATTTTCATCTTTTAGACAGTCATATAAATATGAAATGCAATTCTAAATACAGAACAAAACTTTATCTTTAAACATAATACATACCGTGTGATAACAGACAGCTCCAGCAAAATGGCGGATCAGGAATCCCTCGTCATCTCTTACATCACGGTGGATTTTTAACTTGGACTTCCTGGGCAACTGAAAGGAACAAGTTTATACTGTCAAACCTTATTATCTAAAACTCTCAAAGGGACCAAAATTAAACTCTGAGATACCTGAGGAATCAAGATTATGAAGGTAGTAAGCATAAAAAATTAGCTGCCAATGAGACACATTTCTAGTGCAGCAAAACTCGTTTAGTACGAACACGGATATTGCAAATTCAAGGATATAACGAAGTCATCTTGGTTCCCCAGCTATATAAATTTAATGAATTTCTTATACGGTTATATCAAATAACGGATATAGTGAAGCAATTTCAGAGGTCCCAGTGACTTCATTATAACCAAGTGTTGCAGTATTCAAGATTAAAGTGTTTGAGATATGACATTTTAATTAGCTGTTTCATCTTTAATTAAGTAGTGTTCATGCTACGCATGTTATCAACTTTAAGACAGATCTAGAAATATGAAATGCTACAAGAACATACATGAAGTCTAATTGTAACTTGTTGACAGATACATAGAATGCTACATGAACTTACACTGAATCTGAAGTGTGAGTTGACAGACATGAACTTACACTGAATCTGAAGTGTGACTTGTTGACATGAACTTACAATAAGTCCAAAGTTTGACTTGTTACAAGAACTTACACTGAGTCTTAAGTGTGACTTGTTGACAAGCACACACAATGTTACATGAACTTACACTGAGTCTGAAGTGTGACTTATTGACATGAACTTACAATAAGTCCAAAGTGTGACTTGTTACAAGAACTTACACTAAGTCTTAAGTGGGACTTGTTGACAAACACACATAATGTTACATGAACTTACAGAGAATCTGAAGTGGGATTTGTTGACACGAACTTACACTGAGTCTGAACTGTGACTTGTTGACAGCCATGAACTTACACTGAATCTGAAGTATGACTTGTTGACATGAACTTACAATATGTCCGAAGTGTGACTTGTTACAAGAACTTACACTCAATCTGAAGTTAACTTGTTGACAAACACACACAATGTTACATGAACTTACACTGAGTCTGAAGTGTGACTTGTTGACATGAACTTACACTGAGTCTGAAGTGTGACTTGTTGACATGAACTTACACTGAGTCTGAAGTGGGACTTGTTGCGGTTGTGGACCTCCATTGTGAAGTGCTCTGGTTTGGGGGTTGGCAGTTTACTTTCCTCATCAAGGAGATCAAAAATACCATTGGCCTTTGTCTCTATCAAGTCTTTTTAAGCAAAAGAAAACAAAATATATGTATAAGATTTTTTATGCCAAACTGATCAAGATCATTATCCAGTGCATGGGGCTTTGGCTGCAATCAAGGAATTTATTTTCAAAAGAAATTAATGAAATCTTCATTAGCTAAAATACTTTTTTCAATTCCTCCTTTTTTGTCAAATGATGATGGTTTCATATACAAGTTCATTTTACTGACTAGTATAAATATTTGTAATATAATTCCTATTATAACTTATTAATAACTATACCTATACAGTCCTGGTTGTCTGTCCATGTGATTTTCTTGACATTTAGACCTTCCTTCTCATAAAGAACTTGTTCCTAGAAAAACATATTTCAATTCAACATAAATTTTAGAACAGTTAGACACATCAAAGTAGGACCATTCACTCAATACATGTACACCTTGATCTCAATTATACATGGTGTTTCTCATTTCTTGATTGATTGTAAGCATTTTTTTCTTATGTCCCATTCCAGTATTTTTAATCATATAGAGCCATCTTGTAAACTTAGAGAAGGACATTCATTTCTGGTGATAATATTTGTCAACTTGAAGAGGGAACACTCTTTTACAATGTTTATTTTATACATCAAATCTAAACTTTCAGTGAATGCAGCTGATAATTGGGTGATATTAATTTAGAGGTGAAATCTTCTAGTAACTTAAGCAATAACAAAGCTGCAATGTTTTACATGCAAAAGGCTACATGTACTTAGAAAAATCTTTATATTTTTGCAAAATTTTTATATTTTTACAAGAATTCATGCATGAATCAATGTGTTCATGCATGAATCTGCAATATTTCCTTTTTATTTTATTCTGAGGAAGGGGAGAGAAAGGAGTCCAAATGCGTCCAACCTTTGATATAATATAGTTTTTTTAATTTACAAAAAGGCAAGTTTCTAATTTTCTTCACTTTATATGTTAAAATCCCCATACATTTAACAAAGATTGCATAATTCAAAAAGAATCAAAAGTCAACATTTTTGCACATCTTACTCAGGAAATTAAATATCTTAGACTTAGCCAAGGGGAATTTAAAGGAAGGGAGGCTTAATACCCCCTTGACCATCTCAGAGTCTTAAGATTCATACATTGTTTTCAATTGTGAAAAAGAATGATATACATACAAAAGCATGATTTATTAAAATTGTATACTTCTTTTTGTAAAAATTTGGTTGTTGAATTTTTGTTATAATGTATGAAAATAAGCATAAAAAGGTGTGTCTCATATGGACATTTTAAATAGCTTATGAATTTTTTCATTAAATAACTGCTATTGAAAAAGAAAAATGCAACAAAATTTTTGCTACCTTTATGTGGAGTGTGTCATGAAAGCTGAAGTTTTGAAAGTACACTTTCAGCCAAAAGTTATTTAAAAAGAAATAAATAATCAAATGAATTCACTGTCTACATTCAGTTAGAATTATGATAACAAATATGAAGGAGTTATTATACCTCTTTAAGAATCCTCTCATTGAAGAATTGCTGAAGTTTTTCATTACAGTAGTTGATACAGAACTGCTCAAAGCTGTTTACTTGGAAATACTCTAGAAAACACAACATCATTTCTAATTCACTAGTATGTCAACACAAAAAAGTTAGAAATTTTCTTTTCAAATTAAACCCCTTTCAATTACTTAGTATATAATTATTTAATTCCTATTTTACTCATTAGTATTTTTCTTGCAGATTTTGACATAAAACATTTCAAAATCTAATTACTCTAAATACAGATCAAAGTGGAGATCATTTATTAGTATATTTTGTCAAAATAATTTGATAATATCTGAATTTCTTAAAATAAAGTTTTAACCATTTTTCATGTCAGTTCTAATAGATTTCCTTACCGAACCCAGCAATGTCCAACAGGCCTATGTAGCTAACAGTGGATGAGAATGGAATAGCTTTGTTGACACTGGCCACAATGTAATCAAACAGTCGACTGTAGATGGATTTAGCGAGGGCATCTCGAGCACTCGCAGCTTCCCCAGACTTTAGTGGAACTCTGGAAATAATCAAACAATCATCTAAAGCATAAGACATGATTACATAATTATGCATAATAAGACGTGAATACCTTGAAACGTCTCAAGCCATATTTCGTATAAGTTCCTAAAGCTCTCTCCTATCAGCTTGATAACAAAGTGTTGTAATCATGAATATTTTTGCCCCTTATGATGTGACATCATGTTCAGCCAATAACAATATTGAAATCAACAATTGACATCAGTAAACAAAAAATATGTTAAACAGTGACTGGGTAAAGAAAGGTTGTGTCAAAGTTCATTTCTTGACTATGCTTTTCTCACATTGGTCAATATTTTAATGAGGTATAAAAGTATTCTCTTCAACCACAGCTGGAATGGGAGAGAATCATACATTTTGGTTGTGGTTTGCGACAATGATACTTTATACAATATAACAAAACTTTTGTTTGGGTACTATAATTTTTTCACCTCTTAAGGGACTCCAACTCTCAGCCAGGAAGGACAACTCTTTAATTTATCTAATTTAATTCAAAAAGCCTTAAATGAAGCTTGAAATTATATTTTTCTAGGGGGTTCAGGTAACCCGACTTTGCTATGTAATTGTGCCATTTAAACGCAATTTATTGGTGTTTATAAACGTGAATTTTGCATTATTATTTATAATTTATCTAGAAATTAAATATAATGATTTTTTCTACATTGTTTTAACTTTCGTATGATGTGTGTTTTATGTCATTCTGAAAAGTTTGTATTAAAAAATTACCGGGTCGAAGTTGTGCTAAAATTGGATACAGGGTTTTCCCTTTTATACATGGCACTGTAATTTTGTCTCCGCGACGTTGATAGCGTCATTTTGATTGGATTTCCGGGAGGCGATTTTTAAGGAATTAACGAAATTGACCTATCATAGGAAAGCTTACATTTTGAAGATTAACATTGTTATTGTTGCATCTTGATGCAATGTGCAGAAGTTTATGTATGTTCGTTTCAAAGGAAAGAGGTCAATTTTACTACGGTAAGTAATCGAAATATTTTTATGCAACATACACTATTAGAAAGCTGAGAAAATTTCCTATCACAATATTGTGGTTCTGTAATCATCTCGGAAAATAATTCACCCGGATTTCATTCAAAAGACGTCAACCCGATGCAACTTTTGAACAGTTTCTAAGTACCTTTAAATTCATGCACACTTTTGTATCGTAAAACGTGAGATTAAATAATTTTAGACATTGGAAAAAAAAATCTATGAAAACTGTGATTATTTCCTACTATATAACATATACAGGGACCTATATATATGCTAGTTAACGATCCCTGATATAAAATTAATGTACAAATTTGATTCTGCAGCCTGGATTTCCTCTGAATTTTGAAATACTGTCTGTATAATAAATGAATAACCCGAAGTTCAAATGTGATAAAAGAAAATATTTCTTCATTGTTTTACTTATAACTATGAAATATTTATAATTTTGTTTGTGAACATGATACTTTGTGGTTTAATTTTTTTTCAGTGAGTATATACAGTTAGACTTCGGGAAAGTGCTAGAATCATTCCATATCATGATTATGGTACCCGCCTGCGGCCGGTAGTAGCAGAAGTCTGAGAGAAATTAACACTCAACTTTTCAAGGAAGCATGGATAATATATACAATGATTGATTGAAACCGAAATTTGATATCATGTATTTTAAAGATCTATGTTAATTTAAAAATAAAGTTGTGAATTAATTGTAGTAAATTCTTTTTTCCCATTTTTTGCCATTTTCATAATATTGACATCTTTCTTCTTTGCAATGTCAAGACAGAACTCTTAACTTTTAGTGACCATATTTTATTACGATCCTTATTTTAATAAATCTTTTAAAAGTAATAAATTGTAAATAATTCATAAAATTTCATTATTTATTCTTAACTCACCTGATTTTGAAAGTATGTTTTTAATAAGACTGTATCGACCATTTTTACTATTGGCGGCCATATTGGATATTTTGCCGCCATCTTGGATATTTTTTAGCTGACATGAAAACAGAAAATTAGGGCTTGCATAGACCTTTCCGAAAATATATAGTTTGCCCTACTTCTAGATAAAATTAGACACTATCCTTTAAAAAATACCTAGATTTAACGGGTTTTTCTTTCTTTTATTGTGCCATCATTTAGTACTCGTATGTATAGAAATTTTCTTACATAAAATAGCAGTACTCACAACATTGATAATTTCATAACTTCTGTTCTACTTGGAATTTTTTCACCAAGTAAAGTTTTTTATATTTCTAAATGTGTCCATGTTTGTTCTAGAATATATTTAATTGAAAATATTTTACCGAAAATTTATTCCTGAACCCCCTAATTTTTCAGACAATAATTTTCATCATATGCCTCTCAATGTGCTTCAAGGTTCTTTGCAAAGCTCCATGAAATCACTTCTAATTTCATATCATTTTAAATAAATAAACATTGGTATATTAAAATGCTTTCATGCTATAAAATTTCTACTTTTAATCAGACCTTTCTGAGAAATTCAAAGAACTGTGAAGCACATTGAGAGGCATATAATGAAAATTGTTGCATAAAAATATTTAATTTTCAAACTTCATTTAAAGACTTTTTGAATTAAATAATAAATTAAAGAGTTATCCTTCCTAGCTGAGGGTCAGAGTCCCTTAACAACAATCCTCAATATCATAAGTGTGCATTAGAGCCTCACAAATATGGCTTGTCAATTTGTTGTGATCATTCAATAAGATTTTAATCCTTCCAAGAAATACTAGACACATTTTTATCATTACCAACCTGACAGTGTGTATATAATTTGATGAATTTTCAAGAAATGTCCTAATTCAACAAAATAAAAAAACCACAACGATTACAATCAAGAGACAATTTACTGTCACTGTTTATCTTAAAATAAAGTTTGATGACCACGTTTGGAGTGTGGAACATTAAATAAAGTTATCAGATGATCACATTGGAATATATTTAAGATATAAATTAGTAAACCTTTTCAATTCAAACATTTAAAGCAGTCTAAATATAAACTATTTTTTAAATTAAATCAGTGTCTGCTCATTGTTTTATTACTCTGTGAATGTTGAGTAATTTTTTATAAAGTTAAAAATTTGAATGAGTTGCATTGATTTTTTGTGTCAGAGTCATTTTAATGCATTGTTCAGTCAATACAAACTGCAGACTTTAAACCTTTAAACACCTTTAGATCACCAAAGATACCATGTACAAATAGATCACAAAGACTTTAGTTTATAACAGGGGTTAACAGCACAGGAGTTGACTACACAGTTGGAATTTACATCATACCTGTACCAAGTGAGGCTTTTTTTTTTTTTTTTTATAATTTCTTAATCTATTTTTTCATGATACCAATTAACTCCTGATTTAAAAATTTACCCAATCAAAAATATGAGCTATAATGAGAGGTTTATAATTCAATTTTTCTAGGGAAATTTGGTACATCAAAACTCCAATGGACCCACGGCTCAGTGCCCAAGATGTCCTGTGCTGTGACCTGTGTGAGACTCCTGTTCCTCCAATGTACTGTGACTTTTGTCATGTTAAACTCTGTAAGGCTTGTGTAGGGGAGCATCTCTCTGATTTATCTAAAGAACATAAAGTGGTGCCATACAAACAAAAGGGAACTACACCTATATGTCCCACCCATGCTGGAAAACTTTGTGAACTTCACTGTAAGGAATGTGTCATCCCAGTGTGTTCACTTTGTGTATCAGACAAACATAAAGGACACACATTCATGGGCATTGTTCAGATATTTAATGACAAAAAGGAAGAAATGAAAAATGATATTCAAGAATTAGAAAAGTGTTTATGTCCTAGATATGAAGAGATTACATCAGAAATGATTGCTGAAAAATCAGTCCTTGATGGAAAGTATGGGAAACTGACAACAGCTGTCACCAAACATGGAGAAGACTGGCACAGAGAAATTAACATCATTGTCAACAAACAGAAATCTGAAATTGATGAGATGAAAACTAAACACCTGGCTGCTCTAAATGAACAGGAAAAAGAAATAAAAAAAATTACTTCTGAAGTGAAACAGTGCATAGTTGATCTGAAGAAAATACTGGACTCCAATGATATCTCCCTAACCTCTGCATACAAATCCAGGAATACTGAATTCAGAAGTTTACCTCCTAAAGTCAACGTATCATTACCAAGTTTCTCTCCTAATCAGATCAACACAAAACAGCTCCATCAAATGTTTGGTTCTCTGTCAGCATTATCCATTACAACAGAAAAACATGGCTATGCAATGAAAACACCAGTAGCTGTATCCTGTCCTCCAGTCAAACCACTGCTTGATCAACCAAAGCTCATCACCATCATAGACACTGGGTATGACCGACTATTCAGTGTTACCTGTCTCAGTGATGAAGAAATCTTGACAAAAGGAGATGCCACAATCATGAAACTCTACAACCTCCAGGGCAAACTACTGAAGTCAATCAAAACCAAGTCTGGGAACTCACCAGAGGACGTAGCAGTGACAAGGAGTGGAGATCTAGTTTATACTGACTGTAATACAAGAACTGTGAACATGGTGAAGAATAAACAGATACAGGAAGTGATCAGACTAAAGGGGTGGAGACCTTACAATGTCTGTAGTACCTCCTCAGGTGACTTCCTGGTTACCATGAACAGTGATGATGGAGAACAATCAAAAGTCATCTGTTACTCTGTCCGTTATTCTGGCTCCACAGAGAAACAAACCATTCAGTTTGATAGTGAAGGTAAACCTTTGTATTCATCTGGTAACTATATTAAATTCATCAGTGAGAACAGGAACCTAGATATTTGTGTGGCTGACTGGAGAGCTTCTGCAGTAGTGGTGGTTAACCAGGCAGGAAAACTCCGTTTTCGATACACTGGTCATCCCTCTACTACCAAGAGAATTTTTGATCCACGCGGCATCACAACAGACAGCCATAGTCAGATCCTGATAGCCGACCATTCTTACAACTGTATCCACATCCTAGATCAGGACGGACAGTTCCTCCGTTACATTGATAACTGTGATCTACAGTCTCCATGGGGTTTATGTGTGGACACCAGAGATAACCTCTTTGTGGCTGAGTGTTACAGTGGTAAAGTGAAGAAAATCAAATACATGTAGACAATGTATTTTCGAATAAAAAAAATCAGAAAATGATACATGAATGTATATTTAAAACACCAAATATCAAAAAATAAAAATTGTCAATTGATTTCTTCAATATGCATGCAGTTTTGTTAATTCTGTCTATAGGATTAAAATGCATTTAAAGAATGAATCGTTTAAGTGTCCAAATCTGGCCCCTCGATAATTTACAAAAAATATAATTTAAAAAGATTTCCTATACATATAATTGCCTCAATCTTTCCATCAAACTTTGTAGTTTATTGATTTAAATTTCAATTTTTAATTCCATGCGCTGTAATTAGGTATTTATCTGATTAATATAGCAGGGGTATGTTGTTTACATCGATTTCTCATAGACTTTACGCCAAATTTTTATATGAGCGCATGGATGTTTCAAGTTGCTGTAAATACGCTCAATGTAAAGAGATAAAATAGTCAATTCGTGAAAGAAATTGAAACAGTCTTGTTTTCATATATTATTTTCAAAAAAAGTCTAAATTCACGGATAGTTGTCTCTATAGTAAAGGCACCTTGTTTACAAATTTCAACCTGCTTTGACCTCATGAATAACAAAGCACTGAACACGTGACTCAAATCTATTCACCTTCGCGCTTTCATCACATTTATGCGACATTGTGTACAAGTGTCCGCGAGCTATGGATGGTCAAATAATTTTCAGATGGCTTATTGAAAATTCTGGGTGAAATTCTTTATTTAGAAATGTTAAGATTTTTAAATTGTTATTAAATGCTATTTCAGTCGATTTTGTTTGATTTATTTTGGTACCATTCACAATATGCCTTTGTCTCTAATATACATCAGTGCTATGTTTATTGACTCTTGAGAGACAGAAAAAGATTTTTATTTCAGTTACAACTTTCATAAATTTCATTGATCGTCATTTGAAAAACACTTAATATTATTAATCTTATCTTTAGAAAATAAACTATTTGGTACAAGTGCACAAATGCATAATTCCAGTTGAGAAACATTAAGGGGAAGAAATTGAAATACGGAGCGCTAAAAGACATACATATAGCGGATAAAAAGTCACTAGAAGAAAACATTTACACAATTGAATACTCAGTTTGAGTTTATTTAGACATATTTCCCATTTATTACTATTAGTATGTATATTGGGATGTGTCCTAATTTATGACCTTGAGTTTTGGTGAGAGTTATCTGCCCCTTTTTTAATTAATAAAAAAATCAATTAAAAAAAATTTAGACGTAAAAAAATTGTTTTTAATTGCCATTCTATTTTTAATGTTTCAGTGCATCTTTCCACCACAGGATTTATTGATATTCAAATTATTTTGAAAAAAAAAACGTTTTTCCCCATAGACTTCAATGCAATCTTTGTTGATTAACAACTGCTTAATTAATAACATTTTTAAAACTTTCTCGCTGGCAATCCTTTTCCGCTATAAGATCCTTTAATATAATATCAGTGTATTATATACTTGACAGACATTTAAGGGTAGGGAATTAGGTCCCATTAGGGATGGAAATCCTTAAAATCAAAAAGTACAAAAAAGAATTTCAACAATTATTGAATTCATATATATAAAGAAGACCAAAATTAACTTTTCTGGCAAGAATAAACAGGATTTAGTTCAAAGCAATATATTAATGTAATCTCAACTGTACTATTTTGTTTGGTCTCCAGCACATAATAAGAGGGTTTTTACATGTCAGTTATTCATAAAGCTTAGTACATCTCGAACACACTAATGTATTCACACTAATCGCATGCTTGATAGACCCCAGCCCTCTCAAATAATATAATGACCTACAAAGCTGTAATGGCTAAGCGGGTTTTTACAGTGAAGTATATAATTTTATTTATTCAATATCATGTATATATTGAAAGTCTCTTTCCCAATAAATCTTTTATGAGTATTTATACAGACTATACTTGAGGACTTTAGCTAATTAATATGACAATGTTATAACTTGAAAAGGTAAAATTCTGCATTGAAAAGGGGCGAGAAAGCAGAGTTATAAAGATTCATTCTTTACATTTTATTCTGAACTTGATTTCAATTTCCACATGTAATCTATGCAAGAATTGACTGTAAACTTGTGATGAAAGTTTAATCAGGTATTATGCTTGTTATACTAAAGCTTTTTTGGGATGTCACATATCTTTGTTGATCATGTGATGGTCACTAATGGTTTTTTTAATGTTCTTTACGTATGGATACTTAATGGCAAGTTTGCTTGAAATAGGCCCAGTGGTTCTTGGGATGAAGTCCAAATGTGAAATTTACAGACGGACCCACAGACTGTCGTACAGATGGACACCAGGCAAAATAAGATCAGAAAAGTTCACTTGAGCTAAGGTGAGCAAAAAAAAAAGAAATTCAATCTTCTTAAATCAGAAATATATATAACAAGAGGCCCATGGGCCACATTACTCATCTGAGTAACTTGGGTGATGCAGTTCTTTACCAGATTTCCCCTCTTGCTATACCTATTGTGCCCCCTACCCCCTCTCCATTAATAATTTAAATAATTTGGAATCTACACCACCCCAAGGATGCTTCCACATAAGTGTCAGCTTTCCTGGCCCGAGAGAAGAAGATTTTTTAAAAATTTGATCTGTACATTTCTATGTAAAACTTGGATTCCCTATTGTGGCCCTGTCCTACCCCCGGGGGTCATGATTTTTACAATTTAATATCTACACTACCAAAGGATGCTTCCACATAAGTTTCAGTTTTCCTGGCCCAGTGGTTCTTGAGAAGAAGATTTTTTTTTAAAATTTGTTCTATATATTTCTATGTTAAAATTGGATTTCCTATTGTGGCCCCGCCCTACCCCTGGGGTCATGATTTTAAGAATTTAATATCTACACTACCCAAGGATGCTTCCACATAAGTTTCAGCTTTCCTGGCCAAGTGGTTCTTGAGAAGATTTTTTTAATGACCCCACCCTATTTTTGTCTTTTCTTGATTATCTCCCCTTGTAAGGGGGGTACTCCCTTCATTTTCACAATTTAAACTCCCCTTCACCCAAGGATGCTTTGTACCAAGTTTGGTTAAAATTGGCTCCTTGGTTCTTGAGAAGAAGTCAAAATGTGAAAAGTTTACAGACAGACAGACGGACAGACGACGGACAAAAAATGTGATCAGAAAAGCTCACATGAGCCTTTGGCTCTGGTGAACTAAAATTAAACTTGACTTCCAGTACAAAATCTTACTAGGCATTTTTAAGCAGCTTAATTATAAGGAAATATTTGCATTCCATGTATCAATCAAAATCAAAAATTTCATGCACTGCCAGATTTCTGATTTCACAAATATTCAGAAACATTCTCAGCAAAACAATTTATCATACTAAACTGTGGCAATTTCAAACTCACAAAGAATCATATGCCATCATTACCTCAATGTGAAATTGGAAATATTTGAATTTGATTTTTCTGATCCTGGTACAGTATTTTCTGTAAATCACTTTTTATTAAGGAAGGCAACTTGTAACCGGTTAACCAATTACGGATAAAGCAAAGTAATTTCACAAGTCCCAGTCACTTCATTATAACCGAGTTTTACTGTAACATGTATAAGAAGTAAACACTGGTCTTGACTTACTTAATGGCTGTGCCTTTAGATCCGCCCCTGGCTGTCTGCATGATCCTAGTGGTCAGACTTTCTTGTAGCTCCTCCTTATTCAGACCCAGCAGTGTGGAGGCCGTGGACAGAGAGGTCTCTGATGATGACCCCACCTTACAACCACCTGTTGTATAATATATAATATACAATTAATTCAGACCCAGCAGTGTGGAGGCCGTGGACAGAGAGGTCTCTGAAGATGACCCCACCTTACAACCACCTGTTGTATAATATATAATATACAATTAATTCAGACCCAGCAGTGTGGAGCCAGTGGACAGGGAGGTCTCTGATGAGGACCCCACCTTACAACCACCTGTTGTATAATATATAATATACAATTAATTCAGACCCAGCAGTGTGGAGGCCGTGGACAGAGAGGTCTCTGAAGATGACCCCACCTTACAACCACCTGTTGTATAACATACAATATACAATTAATTCAGACCCAGCAGTGTGGAGGCCGTGGACAGAGAGGTCTCTGAAGATGACCCCACCTTACAACCACCTGTTGTATAACATACAATATACAATTAATTCAGACCCAGCAGTGTGGAGGCCGTGGACAGAGAGGTCTCTGAAGATGACCCCACCTTACAACCACCTGTTGTATAACATACAATATACAATTAATTCAGACCCAGCAGTGTGGAGGCCGTGGACAGAGAGGTCTCTGAAGATGACCCCACCTTACAACCACCTGTTGTATAACATACAATATACAATTAATTCAGACCCAGCAGTGTGGAGGCCGTGGACAGAGAGGTCTCTGATGAGGACCCCACCTTACAACCACCTGTTGTATAACATACAATATACAATTAATTCAGACCCAGCAGTGTGGAGGCCGTGGACAGGGAGGTCTCTGAAGATGACCCCACCTTACAACCACCTGTTGTATAACATACAATATACAATTAATTCAGACCCAGCAGTGTGGAGGCCGTGGACAGGGAGGTCTCTGAAGATGACCCCACCTTACAACCACCTGTTGTATAACATACAATATACAATTAATTCAGACCCAGCAGTGTGGAGGCCGTGGACAGGGAGGTCTCTGATGATGACCCCACCTTACAACCACCTGTTGTATAACATACAATATACAATTAATTCAGACCCAGCAGTGTGGAGGCCGTGGACAGAGAGGTCTCTGAAGATGACCCCACCTTACAACCACCTGTTGTATAACATACAATATACAATTAATTCAGACCCAGCAGTGTGGAGGCCGTGGACAGAGAGGTCTCTGAAGATGACCCCACCTTACAACCACCTGTTGTATAACATACAATATACAATTAATTCAGACCCAGCAGTGTGGAGCCAGTGGACAGGGAGGTCTCTGATGACGACCCCACCTTACAATCACCTGTTGTATAACATACAGTATACAATTAATTCAGACCCAGCAGTGTGGAGGCCGTGGACAGAGAGGTCTCTGATGAGGACCCCACCTTACAACCACCTGTTGTATAACATACAATATACAATTAATTCAGACCCAGCAGTGTGGAGGCCGTGGACAGAGAGGTCTCTGATGATGACCCCACCTTACAACCACCTGTTGTATAACATACAATATACAATTAATTCAGACCCAGCAGTGTGGAGGCCGTGGACAGAGAGGTCTCTGATGATGACCCCACCTTACAACCACCTGTTGTATAACATACAATATACAATTAATTCAGACCCAGCAGTGTGGAGGCCGTGGACAGAGAGGTCTCTGATGACGACCCCACCTTACAACCACCTGTTGTATAACATACAATATACAATTAATTCAGACCCAGCAGTGTGGAGGCCGTGGACAGAGAGGTCTCTGAAGATGACCCCACCTTACAACCACCTGTTGTATAACATACAATATACAAAGAAAGAAAAAGTGAGCTAGCTCACATACCCCACGCTCCCCCAAAACTTGACGGTGAAGCACATAATGAAGGGCACAGTGCACTTTAAATACATAGTATAGATCAAAAAGGGCAATAATTGCAAAAAATCTTCACATCAAAATGTCTTACATATGAGGGCATTTAAATGTGGAATGAAGTTCTAGATAAATAATGGAATCAAAATTTCTTGGCATTATACAAATCCAAACATTAATTTGAAGTGGTTGGGGGGGGGGGGGGGAGAAATTTTCTTGAATAATAGGCAAAACTCTTTGGGATAAAATAAACTATGTACAACAGTTTAAGAGGAGTGGCACTGACAAACTGTTCATCTCTATATTCTAAATATGGCCAAAAAGTCTAAGTTGGAAAGTGTGGAAATTTCCGGAAAAATAATGGAATCGGAATTTCCTGGTAATATGCACATCTACACATTGTGTCCTAAATACCTGCAAAGTTTGACGAAATTCTGTGCAGCGGTTTATGAGGAGTTGCGCTGACAATCTGTTCATATCTATATTCAAGGTATGGCCAAATGCCTAAGTTAAAAAGTGCGGAAATTCCCGGAAAAAATAATGGAATCGGAATTTCCTGGTAATATGCACATCTACACATTGTGTCCTAAATACCTGCAAAGTTTGACGAAATTCTGTGCGCCGGTTTATGAGGAGTTGCGCTGACAATCTGTTCATATCTATATTCAAGGTATGGCCAAATGCCTAAGTTAAAAAGTGAGAAAATTCCCGGAAAAATAATGGAATCGGAATTTCCTGGTAATATGCACATCTACACATTGTGTCCTAAATACCTGCAAAGTTTGACGAAATTCTGTCCAGCGGTTTATGAGGAGTTGCGCTGACAAACTGTTCATATCTATATTCAAGGTATGGCCAAATGCCTAAGTTAAAAAGTGAGAAAATTCCCGGAAAAAATAATGGAATCGGAATTTCCTGGTAATATGCACATCTACACATTGTGTCCTAAATACCTGCAAAGTTTGACGAAATTCTGTGCAGCGGTTTTTGAGGAGTTGCGCTGACAATCTGTTCATCTCTATATTCAAGGTATGGCCAAATGCCTAAGATAAAAAGTGCGGAAATTCCCGGAAAAAATAACGGAATCGGAATTTCCTGGTAATATGCACATCTACACATTGTGTCCTAAATACCTGCAAAGTTTGACGAAATTCTGTCCAGCGGTTTATGAGGAGTTGCGCTGACAAACTGTTCATCTCTATATTCAAGGTATGGCCAAATGCCTAAGTTAAAAAGTGAGAAAATTCCCGGAAAAAATAATGGAATCGGAATTTCCTGGTAATATGCACATCTACACATTGTGTCCTAAATACCTGCAAAGTTTGACGAAATTCTGTCCAGCGGTTTATGAGGAGTTGCGCTGACAAACTGTTCATCTCTATATTCAAGGTATGCCCAAATGCCTAAGTTAAAAAGTGCGGAAATTCCCGGAAAAAATAATGGAATCGGAATTTCCTGGTAATATGCACATCTACACATTGTGTCCTTAATACCTGCAAAGTTTGACGAAATTCTGTGCAGCGGTTTATGAGGAGTTGCGCTGACAAACTGTTCATATCTATATTCAAGGTATGGCCAAATGCCTAAGTTAAAAAGTGCTAAAATTCCCGGAAAAAATAATGGAATCGGAATTTCCTGGTAATATGCACATCTACACATTGTGTCCTAAATACCTGCAAAGTTTGACGAAATTCTGTCCAGCGGTTTATGAGGAGTTGCGCTGACAAAAAAAGAGGACTGACTGACTGACGGACTGACTGACTGACTGACTGACGGACGGGTCAAAAACATTATACCTCCAGCAACTAGTTGCGTGGGGTATAATTAATTCAGACCCAGCAGTGTGGAGGCCGTGGACAGAGAGGTCTCTGATGATGACCCCACCTTACAACCACCTGTCAAGGTCATTACATTGTAAATTCAGTACATATGACTTCGTCACACAGCTAATCATTGAATAAATGCTAAATAAAAACTTATGGAATCAAAGCTCACTTCGACAAAGGTTATCAGTTTAAGAAATGCCAATCTCATATCATATTTTGTTATCAGTTAGTATTTATTCTGAAAACAATATTTAACCATATTCTGTTTAAATAGTCTAAAAGTTCATTTGGATTGATCTATTCCAAAAACTTTAACATGATCACTCATCTGGAAAATTTAGGTTAGACCAGCATCAGAAGCAAGTCTGGAAGTGTACATTGCAAGATGCATCATCCTTGCAAGTTTGGTCTGGGTAGGGTTTAAAGTTACTTGGGAATGGACCTGCTCCAAAATCTTGAACCTGGTCAATTATCTGGAAAATGTAGGTAAGATCAAGCATCCAAAGCAAGTCTGGTAGTGTCTATCCCTACATGCATCATTCAAGCAGGTTTGGTTCGGGTAGGACTTGTAGTAACTTTGGAATGGACCTGCTCCTAAAACTTTAAACTGGTAACTCATCTGTAAATTGTAGGTCAGATCCAGCATTCGAAGCAAGTCTGGAAGTGTAAATCCCAAAATGCATCATCCATGCAAGTTTGGTCCGGGTAGGGCTTATAGTTACTTGGGAATGGACCTGCTCCTAAAACTTTAAACTGGTCATTTATCTGCAAAAATGTAGGTCAGATCCAGCATCTGAAGCATGTCTGGTAGCTAGTGCCCAACCCTAGATGTATCAGCCATGCAAGTTTGGTCCAAGTAGGGCTTATAGTTACTTCAGAATGGACCTGCTTCAAAAACTCTAACCTGGTCACTCATCTAGAAAATGTAGGTCACATCCAGCATCCTAAGCAAGGCTGGTAGTGTCCATCCCTAGATGCATCATCCATGCAAGTTTGGTCGAGGTAGGGCTTATCGTTACTTGGGAGTGGACCTGCTCCTAAAACTTTAACAGGGACACCAATGCTAATGCCAACACCGCCACCGGGGGTATAGCATAAGCTTATCTTGACTTAGTCAAGGTGAGCTAAAATTTCTTTTGTTTTTTTATTGACATTATAGAAAATGATCATGATGAGAAAATTTTTAAGATTTTTTCCTGTACATTTTGCTTTTTTCTATTTTGACTTCATGCTATGGAGATTTTAACAATTTGATTTTTCACTACCTTTATGAGGGACAATGCTTTTATATATTTCCTATGACTAATAATGGCCCTGCTTTTTCGAGAGGAAGAGGAAGGATAATTGCCCTTGCATGTACCCACAATAGGTTAAATGTATGCAAGAGCAGAGATGAAATTGAATTTAAACCAATAAGTTTACTCACCTTTAGTATCGTCCATATTTTCCTCAAACATGATGTTCCCTAGGTGTAGGACTGAGGCCACTAGAGTGTAGATAGAGTGTTTGTCCTCGTTAGAGACCCCCAGGTGAGTCATGGCGCTGTCACACACCTGGAAATCTCGGACATCGTCCAGGACAGGGTCGTGGAGACTGCCCTGCTTAAGGTACTGAAAACAGAGGGAAGGGTAAAATGTCATACCGCAGTCAAACAGTCTGGCTTATAACTAACTTAAGTCTTAATTTGCAGTCAAGTAAAGGGGAAAATGTCAAAGGAAAGAGGTTGCTTATATATGTAAATGTTTTGTAATCAATTTCCACTACATGTCCTAGACAAATAATTATTGAAACTCATGGTTACTATATCATATGCCTGGCTCCAGGGTCATAAAATTTAGACAAGCTCACCTTGGATCTCACTCTCACTTTACTTCAGTCTATATATTCGACATATAAATTATGTATTTTGTAAAAGTGTTTGTTGTCAAATTAAAAAAAATATTCATAATTTTTTCATCTCGATATACAAAATCAGTATCAAAATTTCATGTTTTCTTTCATATTTCCACTACAAACATTTTGAATTGAAAAAGCTGAGAGTAAGAAACACTGAATTTTTTGTATAAATGTGTACAATTTCATTTCAAACGTATTGTGTTCCTCTTTGTACGTACCATCTGACTTTTTCGGTCCTTCCCCAGTTTCTTGTCGTTTTCCCGGGTACAGAAGTACTGTGTACAACCTCTGTTTAAATACTACAGCAAAACAAGGATATACAATACCAAACATCATGGATAATACAGTACAATGATTCTAACCATGGTAAAATATTACAATGGAGAAATGCAGGGTCATCCCACAGATACAATACAATATACAAAATTCATCCTTCTTATAAAATATATATATTAAATAAATCACAAACTTCAAAATTTTTTTCACAGTGCCTTTGAAGGATTTAAATTCTTGTTTTATTTCATGTTACTTATGACATTTTTGGGGGGTGGGGGTTGTCCTATCAACTTTGACATATTTACTTTGCATAATTACTATAACAAAAAAATCAATGACTTTCTATGGTCAAAAATTGATACAGTACCAATCATAATATATAACTGGTAGGGGGATTCTCTATTGAAAGGGACATGTATATGCTTTTGATTCTTAAACTCATTAAAAACTGAACAATTGGGTATTTGACATTCAACTTCTATCATGGTCATGCAAATTCAAATGTAAACATATTTTAACTAATATCAAATTTCTAAGTTGGGAGTGGGGACACAGACCACATAATTACAATCTTACATGGAATTGGTCGGGTGAGGCCAGTTTTAGTTGATTGCGTAGATCCTCCGGAGCTCCGGCACAGAGTCGGTAGAAGATGTGGTAATTCCGCTCCTCGCGACTCTGACTTATCACGCGCGACTTCTCCAGTAGATAATGGGAGATAAATCCTCCGGCTACCAAGTTCTGTAAACAAAAAAACAGTTTCAGAAAAATTAACATGAACTTCCTGGATCATTAAATTCAAATTTAAACATTAAAGAAAATTTAGGATACCTTGGAAATGCTGACGAATATGCCTAAATTTGTTCCATAAAATGAATTTAAATTTATATGACCTAAAATCAATGCATTGTTATAATCTAAGACTCATTTGCATTATAGCTGTTCTGAAATAAGACTGATAAAACCATTTTAATTAAGATTGCTATATCAGGCTATATTTGAAGATAGACTCTGTTTATTATATGTACAGACGTATGTATATATTGCATGCCCATGCTTTCATACTATTGTAATATGAACTGTTATATGCACTGTATTAATTAACATCAACAAATATCTACATGTTGCCATTACAATCTTCATCTCCTGAAATCAAAGCAATGGATATTTATCTTCAATGGCTACTTTTCATTTATAGGCTACTTGTAATAACCATACATTTCAAGTGAATTTTTTAAAACAAATTTAGCTATTTGTCCCCATAAATATGCATTTTCTTTTATGAAGAAGCATTCTAGTAATTTCATTATCCCAAAAATTGTTTTTTTTGTATGTTAATGTTTATTGTCCTTCTCAAGAATATGTCACTCATACGGAGACGTCATTGTTTGCCGGTGGAGAACTGCAAATTTCAACCTATACTCGGCACTCAGGACCATTGAGCAGGGAGAGATCTTTTTCTTGCCATCCCCAATTGTGACACAGGAGCTCAGTTTATATGGTCTTATCTGAGGGACTGGTCTCCACGTCCCACAGTGGGATTCGAACCAGTGATGTAAGGATCAACTCTTTATATTGCGACCATAGAGCAGATGCTTTAACTACTGTGCCACTAATACCTTATATTTCTGTTTACCTCCATGATAATAAAATTAATTGAAACAATGTAATCATATCCATTTTCGTGACCTCAACATCCTCACTAAATTTTCTGCTTACACTGTAAAATACTTTTCTATTTAAAAAAAAGAAAGAAATCTAACTAGAAATAATTCAAGTTAGTCATGGTATGTAAAAAAGAAAAGTGAGTGTACTATCAAGTAACTACCATAATACTGCACCTCTTTTACATGTATAGCTTGTAAAATATCGGAATGTGAATACATGTATTACTAAAAGTGCCTAAATCAACGCAAAACACAGTTAAGTGAACTGAAACAAACTACACTAAGAAACACATTTATAACATATTTTCAGCCTCTAGAAACATCAAAAATCAATCAGTTTTTTTTATATTATATAGAACATGTATCTAACTTTCGGTTAATTTCTCATTATTTTGTACAAAGAAGGACAAAAACTGTGTGTTAATCAGACACAAATATTCACTCCATGCCTGTCTGTGACTCAGTGGTGATCGATCCTTTAACTATACTTACATCTTTACATGACTGTTTATAAAATTATTACACATATCAGTTAGAAAATATTCACATAAAGTCTTACAACCAACTTTATTAAAAGAGATGCCAGGCATGAAAAATAAGTCAATTTCTAAATAAACTTTATCAGTAAACCTTTAGATGTAAACTAAAACATCTTATTTTGATTCTCCTATTTGATAAGAATTGAGTATTTCTATATATTCTAAAGTACATATCTATGATGTGTACCAGTAATGATCTTGTTTTCACTATAGCAGTGTAAGAGTTATTCCCCTTTATGGAGAATGATCTAATGCTGAAGTATTGAGCTAGCTATCAAATAAATTTCCTGACTGAAAAATGTACATTTGATTTATACATGTATGTTGTCTTGCTAATTTTGAACTCTACAGACTGAAATAATTCTTGAGCTTAGTAACGCACAAAGGACATTCAAAAATTACTAAGAACATAAAATCTGTATTGAAGTGGGAGGGGCGACTAGGAAACAATTGACATGTCAAGCAAAACTTTGACCAGCAAAAAACCCTGAGCTTGATTTTGTACCATGGAGTAAAAGGACAAACTGAAAAACATCACATTTGTTAAGAAATTGATGATTTGATCATTTATATGAAATCCTAAAGAATCTGTTGTTTATTTTAAAATGACAACAGAGCTTATGAAAAAAAAATGTTCACAAACATTTACAAATATAAAATGTTATCATTATTAAACTTCTACTATCATAAACTTGTTTTATCCCTGTCAAATGTGCCTTGCTATTCAGCTTGTCCATGTGTAATTTTTGAATGACCCTTGTACAACTGCTAGGAGAGTAAAGAGAAATCACTTTCACCAGAAAATTTAACTCTAATTATTAATGTTGATGTCTATATAAATGCTACATGATGTACTAGGTCATCTTTAAAAATTGTTAGGTTGCCCTCTCCAAACCGACTAACTAAAAATGCCCCGACTCTTTTAATTCACCCCTCCCCCCTCCTATCCTGTCAACAGATAAGTTAATATTTTCTGGAAAGAAAAAAATTTTCCCACCTAACTACTGAAGAATTAATTGTACCCTGGGTTGGGAGAGGTCAAATCAACCTTATTCAAAGATGTCCCTATATATATTAATACAGAAATAATACATGTTCACTCCAAAGATTAGACTAGATATAATATAATATATAAAGTAGTATATAAGTATGAAACTCAAGCCTTCACACCAATACATACTTGTTGTTTCATGGCCTGAAAAATAACAGGTAGTACTAAAAAAGCTGCAGTGGTTAATTTAGATATATTTACAAATTAATTGAAGCACATTTAACATTTTTTTTTTAAATCATTTATTTTTTTTTTACAGTTTGATGCTAGAACTTTTTTACACCAGTTAAATTTCCCAGAAGTCAAAACATTATTTCTACATCTATTACGAAATCATGTTAATTTTTTTAATAAATAATCATCATTTTTTTAACATTTCAAAGTTCAACAAAATTTTTTCTTGATTTTTTTTTTTCAAATCAACCCTAAACAATCCTTCTCACTCACTACTTAGTTTGATAAAAAGAAGACCACAGTCTCTCAGTCACCAAAAGTATATAAATACCATACCTTGTTGTCAAAATGAATTTCGATGAATTTTCCGAATCGACTACTGTTGTTGTTTCTTACAGTCTTAGCATTACCAAAGGCCTCCAGCAAAGGGTTAGCTGTAAAGGGAAAGGTTAAGTTCAATATAATAAACACCAACTTTCAAGCAGGTCAATTTAATTAAAAGATGAGCATTTTCAAGACTTTAGCAGTTTTAAAGAAGTATGAATACATGTATTTTTAAATAAATTAATACACAGTTTCTTCCCTTAAATCACTTTTTAGATCTGAGAGCTCTTATTTACATCCAGAAATGAATTCAGTAAAACTCTGATATGACAAAGTCACATCTGAGTTACCCCTCCTCCACTATATAAATTTGAGTCCCTCATCCCTGAACTCAATCAACGAGGTAATCTTATGTTAGACTTCTTAATGTCATGACATAAATAATCTCTATACACTGATTTGAACATGTCATGAGATTAAATAATCTCCAGACTAACTTACCAGTTCTACACTGACTTGTGTGTGAGTTCCACACTAACTCACACTAGAGTTCTAGACTTACACTCCAGTATCCTCTGTTCTACACTTACTTACACTCGAGTTTTACACTGACTTACACTCGAGTATCCTCTGTTCGAGTTGATTGATGTGAGCCCCCCAGGACTCAGTGAGATATTTCAGAATGTACTTGGTGGACTCTGTCTTCCCGGCCCCAGACTCTCCCGAGACAATGATGGACTGACTCATCTTATTCACCTTCATGTCGCGGAACGCCTTGTCAGCTGTAGATAAAAATAGAAACCTTGTTAACAAATATCTCATCTTTTTGATATATTTACTTAGATTGACAAGAAATTACAGAACACCCTGTCAACTGCTGTACAAACAAGAAGTTCTGTTACTAAATATTTATCTATCTGATATATTTACATTAGAAAACAAAAATAAATAAAAAGAAAATCATGCTTAATATTTAAAAAATCGGAATTTATTCTTGATTTAAATGTCAATGAAAATGCAACGTGTTCCAAGAAAGATAACTCTTATCAATAACTTTTTGTTGACTAGAATCCTTCATTAATTTTGAATACAATAGTGAACTCAATGATTCTTTCCTGCATCAAGAATTGAAAGCTAAAAACTACTATTGCCTCAAACACATCATGTGCACTATTTTTTTCAAATAAAAAATAACTTTAAAAATGCATCAAATAATCCAATTGAAATACAATTAAAATAGATGGCAGAAATGAGTGTTGAACAGAATTCTTTACACTTGAAATAAATATAATAAAATTTGTTTGTAACAGAAAAGAGTTATCAAAGGACTGTGAACACGTACCTATTGCGTAAACATGAGGAGGAAGTGTCCCCAGTGACTTCCCTTTGTACTTTTTGATGGTCGCCGAGGTATACAAGTCAGGAATCTCATAGTACGGGTTGATGGCGATCAGGATGTTGGCAGTGTATGTCTGTAAGTAATGATCAATAATCAAACAAAATAATGGCATTCATGTGCAAATATAAACAAATCAGAATTGTTTGTAAAACTTCAAAACTTTGCTGAGGGAGAGGGAATCATGATTGATTTGTTTAGAACTAGTCTTTAATATAATACTTCTTTATTTATTTTATGAATCTCAAACAACAAATTTCAGTGCATGATGAATATGATAGGATAATTATCTTTTTTTTCACATGGAGCTTTATTTGACAAGAAATACCTTAGAGACTTACATAGATCTGGTTTTTCATGTATCGAATTCTCAAGTTGTTCAGGAGAGTGGCTTCATTTAAGTACATAAGAGCACCTACAAAACAAGAGACACCTTTATTGATATTGAAAAAAAATAGGGTAAGTTTTCATAATCTTAATAAAATTAAAGACTTGACGTAGAACATTCACAGTATATCAAATAACATTAAAAGTTATGGTACAGGAATATACTGTAAATGTATTAAATTTAGCGTGTTCGTTATTTGGCGGAAATTAGCTTTTTAATAAGTTAGCGTAGATTTGATTTAGCCCATTTTATCATATTCTTATTTATGTGTATATGTGCAAGACATTTAGCGTTGTACTTAATTTAGCTGTTGCTGCGTTCCGCCAAAGCCGCTAAAAAGAATACACAGCCAAATATAATACGTTTACAGTAATTGATCATATTAAAAGTATATGTGGTACGTTACTCTGTGAAATCTATAAAATCTTGTCTTAAGCTGAGTTGGTAGTGTGGCTTACAAGGTGATATTAATTAAATTAAGTCTAAATTTCAATTTTAATTTACATCTATCTTCTTTAAAACAATAAGAACTTACAGTTGTCATCCACATCTTTGTTATCATATTCCTCGGCAGGAAACGTCCGATCGTAAATAGCATTTATTGTCTACAAAAAAATCAACACACTCTAAGTAGATCGTAAATAGTAAAATATAGCATTGATTATATACAAACAGACAAACAAACAATGCACTTTGTAAGTCATAGAATCATCTTACATTTCAAACTGATAAGTAATAGGGTCTGCTTGAAAATAAAACTAACAGAGTAAGAAAAGGAGCAGATTGGATAAACCAAGCATCTTTACCAAAACTTTCCAGAGACTCTGAATAAAGGGAGATAATTACTAGTTTCCTATTTCCTGTCCCTGGGGCAATGTAATAAAGGATTTATTTTATTGGGACTCCAGAAGAAATTGTCATTTCAATCATCTTTCAATGCTGAATTACTTTTTAATTATACTGTTGATTTGATGATACTACCACTAAATGCTAAATAAATGTGACTACAGGAATGATTTGTAAAAGGTAAGTTCTTTTTTCTAATTTTTTGGTAATCAATTCTTTAGAAAATTATTGGTTCAGCTAATTTAATTTCATATCATCATCTAATCAGAGCTTGATAAAAATACAATTTTTATTAAATTACCCTGGTATGGGCGCATCACAATATAATGAAGGATTTTAATGATTGTACAGACTTGTCCTGTAATACTAACTTACAAAGACAAAACAATGACATTTTTTGATCAATGCACAAAAATGTCCTGTGATAGTAAGGTTGACTTACAGTGCCGGGGGCATCAAATGGTTCTATGGCGATACTGTCGCTCCCGATGTCCACGATACGCCCCAGTTTGAACCCCTCAGTCGGGTGGGGCACCCAAACCTTCTTACCCCCGTCCATGGTCAGCTACCAAGATCTGAAAAAAAAAAATCACTCTTCAGAGATTATTGTTCACAACAATCAATCAAGGCTAAACGTGAAGTGTAATAATAGCAAAAAATAGTACCAACTTCCTGGTACTTGTAAATGATGTCGATCGAGTTCTGTTTGTATCCAAAAATACTACAGGTTTGTGAATTGATTATTGAATAATCTGCAAACTAAAAATTATTTGCAGAGAAGAGTAGTTGCAATGGGAAATTTATAATTTATATAACCTACATCTCTGTACAAATGAGACTGAATCTAAAATTTTCGGAAATGAGAGCTTTCAAGAAAAAATTGTGGAACAAATTTATTATTAATCAACCAGTTTAAACACCATTCTATAAAACATACAGAGGTACAATCACAAATAAATTGAAAAAAAAACACTGGTAATCATGGTAATAAAACTTAATTAGACATTTAAGACTGCTAGTATGTCAGAGTGTTAGGCTGTAGATCTAAAACAATGTCAATGATGTCTGTTTATCAACATAATTTACTTTTTGTTTCAGCATTTACATGTGTGTGAAATTAAAACAAATTGTTGAATTTTGGACATTATTCACAAATGAAATCAAGATAAAAGACACCAACTTCTATCAAATGGCAAAATATCAAGAGAAAGAATAAAGAAAATATCACGTCTGCTAATTATCTCCCTTTGATAACGTCTAGACTGGAGGAAAATTAAACCAAACATTAGATGATAACATAGCTGAGGCTCTACAATAATTAAATTCAATAATCAATTAAATGTTGGAAGCCAGGATACACAAGAATACACAGCTTCATCCTGGCTTTTTCCTTGTTTAGTTTATACTGCATGCACATAGTTTTACAAGCAGGTACAGTCCATATGGTGTGAGCAAAATAAATGATTACTAATGAAAGCCATTGTAACCATATTTGCTATATATGAAATATAGATGAGGTTTTCTATCAATAAACCAAAAAACCATTTAATTCAGTTGTACATGTTGTATATACATGTTTCATCATATGTTAACTGCAATAAACAATTTCGGTAGAAATCAATCGCAACGATTTACATTTGTGACTGAAAGTTTGTCGCAAAACTCGAAGATATATCTTGCACATGAATTAAAGTTGGTTACAATTATTAAAATCAAATTAACTTTTACTGGCAGAAAAAATATAATTTTCATGAAGATATAAAAAAGGGGGGAGCAACATTTGAAATTAATTATGTTTTTAATTTAATGAAGGTAATATTTTGAATATTAAATTATTTACAGATGAATGGGAATGCATGCTGTTTGTAAATACCAAGACCCTCTCTCAAGCAAGATTTTTTTTTAATATCAAAGGGAAACAATTAACCAATACCACAGATGAAGTATATTTGCCATATGAATGGTCTTTCAATCTCGTGTGGCAGAAAAATGAAAACAAACTATTCCATACGTCAAGCCTATGATATGGCGGCCAGTCCTTTGATATCATGTATATATTGAGATGTTTTCAGAAAACATACATTGACTGTCAGACAGCATTATTCAATTAAAGTAATCCTATTACAATAGCCACATAGTATTGTCACCTACTGCCCTACACTTAAATCAATACAATAAATCTGTACTGTTACAATGTAGGAGCGTAATTAATAGAATTGTCTCCCAATGAATTAATAATTTCACCTCTTTCTTTTGATCTCTTGTATTACATGTACAACATTACTGTAAGTATAACAAATATTTATGAAATAAATCTTTTTATAAAAATTCTGTACATTCTTTGTGAAAGGGTTGGGCCTATATTTATTATTTACATGTGCACTTTTAAATATTATAATGAATATTTGCTGTTTCAATTGGTAAAGTCTCGTGAGAGAAAATGTAGAATATTTTGAATGTAGAAGAATATAAAGTTACTGAAGGTTAAAATTATTTAAATCATTGAAAATCTTGTAAACTGTGCATGCATAATAGTTTCACCCTAAAATATAACAAATTTTACAAAAAATATATGTACATGTATAATCTACATCTGTACATTCTACTATAGTCATATATAGATAACATTTATCAATAGATTTCTTCTTTAAAATCTTTCACAGGAAATAACCTGCTCTATAAATCTTCAGTAACTGATAGTACATACACATAAATCATTGATGCAGTAAAGTGGTGTGGGTACAGAGAGGTTTATCTATAGTCAGCAATATTACACACCTGTCTCTCCTAGCTGTTACCATGGAAACAAATATCAATATCTACCTGAGTTTTGAAAGCAAAGCTGAAAGCTAATATTTTTTCCTATTGATTTAGAATTTACTTCTCTTAAATACAATGTACAGTAGTGCACAATATGTCATGATATATTAGTGGCTCATCATTCTTCTCTATGCTATCAAAGACATGCAGCTATGACCTGAATTTAGTGCCTTTAGTTCTTGTATAATAAAATACAATCATGACATTTATCATAATTTTGGAAAGATGAAGCTTCCCCCCCCCCTTTTATAGGGGGGGGGGGGGGGCTGGTGCATGACAATTTTCATTCCCTTTAATTTTTTTCTCTGATCTATACCAGTCATGACAGAAATTTGACAAACATAATTAATATTTATCATTATACCATACATGAAGAATACAGAATTTTTACATGCATGTATAGTTGTATACTTCTTCAAACATCAATGCAATTAATTAATCCATGATTTATTCAGATCTTTTATAAAACGTGAAATTATAAACAAGTGTATAACCAACATATTGACAATGTTATTTATGCACTGGACTGACTGGTCAACTTCTTCAGTTTATTTAATTTTTTAATCATGTTAATGTGTATTTGACGGCACTAGCTGTCGATTAGCCCATTGCATGCCAGCCTGCACATTAGATTACCTGGCAGCAAATTTTCTCCCTCATTAACCCTGAAGATTGAAAGTTTCCAGATAAGATACGAAGGACGGTGATCCGCCCCAACTATCAAACATGAAACAACGGATTGGAATGTCCATATTATCAAATCCCAGCCCCTGTTACGTAACATTTAAAACACAATAAAATGATTTAATCTGCAATCATTACATGTCAAATCATATACCCTGCGGGTATAACCGCTTATCGCGACTGAAGAAAAAAAAAGTTTCAAAAAATAGGTGGATCCAGTTATGCACTTCAACGAAAAATCAACAAGGTCTGATGGGAAAACAGAGTTCCCGCTCAAACGGAGAGACTGCGAGTAATTCCTGAAAAGAAACTGACTTACTTTGGAAAACTACCTGACAATACATAAAAACAATCACTCACCTGTCCTGAGGGACGGTATTTCGTCGTCTCAAAGGTCTAAGCCAACCTCAGGTGTGACTTCCGGTTACAGGTACCGGTGAATTGACATTCTATAAATAGACCTGCGTAGTCAGTTGCGCACCGAATGACTTGAACAGGTATGGGTAAAGCTAATAAACGGAAATTACGGGGAAATACTTATGATTGAGATGAATAGCATTTATCATTGAGATGAATATCATATAACAGTTAATATTGCAATGAGTTCTCTATATTTTTTTTTTTACAAAATACATTAGGTCTAATTTTTAGTGTTAAACTTATTTCTAGTGATATCATATTTATTTATTTATTTATTTTACATATATTCAGAATGTTTGTTCTTGCCAAGCTCCCACATAGGACTGATAGGTATCTTTGAATACCTGGCATCAAATTAACACTGTGAAGCGCGGATCTAGAGGGGGTCGGGGTCCACCTACACCCCCTAGAATTTACATCTCTAGTCGTCATGAAAAAGCGGTCCCCTCCTTGAAAGAGGGTTTCAAATTAATTTGGGGAACGAATTTATTATTCTTTTCCATGTGAAGAAAATTCTGGGTTGACCCCCAAGAAAAGTTCCTGGATCCGTGATATGTATCTTAACTCTTCCAATGTGTATTATAATAAAGTTTATGAACTTACAGGCGCGTAACATCGTTTTTGAAAGTGGGGGGGGGGGGGGGGGGGGGGGGGGGGGGGGGGGGGGGGGGCAAAAAAAAAAGGGGGGGGGCCGGGGCGGAGCCAAACAAGAAACCAAAAAAAAAAAAAAAAAAAAAAAAAAAAAAAAATTGCCAAAAGTCGAAAATCCTATTTCGGGGTAGGGGGGAGGGGGGTGGGTGGTGGGGGTGGGGGTAAGTAGACTTTTTCTCAGTGTCTACTACTCTCACTACCAATTATTCTAATACTACATTTTCGGTGCATCACTAAAAGTTGGGGGGGGGGGGGCAAACAGGCTTTCAATAAACATTTCCTATAGTATAAGTAAGGTTGGTAAAAAAAAGTGCCCCCCCCCCTGTTGCTACGCCCCTGACTTAATCAATTATTATTTTAAAAAAAATTATCTCCTTAAATTCTTTAATCGACTTTTTTGAAGATTTTGAATGTATGGATTATTATTTTTTTTATTGTACATTCGTACTGATTCGTAAGATTTAAAAGACTAACTTGTAAATACATTTTATAAAATTTAGTTATAAAAGAAGGTTTTATATATACCCATATACGGATACTCGCCCCCCCCCCCCTTCCAGCACGAAATAGAATTTTTGCTTTTCAAAGTCTTTTCCATCATTTTTTTTTCCATTGTGCTGCCATCTTAATTCAGTTCTAAAACAATATTAATGTCTGGTATGGTACCGGTTACTTAAAAAAAAGGACATATTACGATTATTTAAAAATAAAAATGAAAAAATAAATAAATAAAAGAATACAAATGATAACAATGTAAAATGAAGGAAATAGACAAAATAAATGATCATGGATTATGATTTTTCTTTAATTAAACTGAGCCTTTACATGCACTGGTATCCCAGATTCATGACATTTTTTTCCTCAGCTCAATTTTTTTTGTACAAAAACATGTACGTAATAGCTTTCTCATTATAAAATGTATTATGTAGTCATGTATTAAATTATTATATGTACCAGTTATCCTCTAGTTTTCAGAACTAGTTTACTTCCAGTATTTTTTTTTATTAAGTTCTGACTGTAAATTAAAAAAAAAAAACCTTCCTCTTCGTCAACTGTCAAATAAATCATTTTGTCACCTCTTTCACAAAGCTGTGTAATGCAGAGCTATAATTTTCCCCAAAGTTCACCTATAATTATGATTCTATTAATATTCGTCAACATAACCCCTACCTGTTTTGCTTTGCAGCCTATATAATCTTAGTATACAATTACAGTGGATGACAAGTCGCATAAGTCATTTTAGCATCAAAAATTAAGGGAGAAGACGATCAGATGCGGTTCTCAGGGGAAACGGTGCTAGCATTTTCTTTCCTAAGCAAATTAATTATTCATTTTTTTAACCAAAAACATTTTTGTTTTTTTAAAAAAAATCATAAAATGATTGTTGATGGTCCCTTAAAATATAACAAAGTGGGAAAACTTGGAATTTGTTTCTAAAAAAATATCTCAATTTATTATCATTATTTTTTTTTTTAGTAAACCGGAAACCTCTTTTCATTCATTGCACAGACTTTTTGTTCAGTTACAATTAGAATTTTGTTTCCTTGAATTTGTGATTGCGAAGGTACGAAAGCCTATTAGGACCAATATAGACAAAAAAAATTAAAAGGCGTTATAACGCCTTTTGAAAAGGCGTAATAACGCGAAAAAAGGCATTATAACGCCTTTTGAAAAGGCGTTATTACGCCTTTCCATTCCAAAAGGCGTTATTACGCCTTTTAAAAAGGCGTCATAACGCCTTTCTAAAAGGCGTTATTACGCCTTTCCATTCTAAAAGGCGTTATTACGCCTTTCTAAAAGGCGTTATAACGCCTTTCCAAAAGGCGTTATTACACCTTTCTAAAAGGCGTTATAACGCCTTTCCAAAAGGCGTTATTACGCCTTTCCAAAAGGCGTTATACAGTGCAGGGAAATAATTTTGTTACAGCATCAATGCTGATTTTGGTGCTTCCTATGCTTGCTGATTTTGATGCTTCCTTTGCTTGCTGATTTTGATGCTAGTTATCCTTATCCTGATCCTGGTTTGATCCTTATCCTGATGCTGGTTTGAAACTAGGTCAATGGTAGTAATGCTACGGGAAGTAGGATTATCCTGCCGGAAGTGGATAATTCAAAAACAGCATCGCTATTTTAAACCATTAAAAATAATTTTTGGGGTAATTTTTATTTGTAATTTGTATTAAATGACTTTCCTTTATCTGTTTTCACTTTGGTCAATGCTAGTTCTATCCTTTGCTTGCTGATGCTGATCCAAGTAATGCTGTTTTTTTAAATGCTGATGCTGATGCTAGTTCTATCCTGATCCTACTTATGCTGTTCCTGATGCTGGTTTAGGTAACAAAATTAGTTCCCTGCACTGTAATGCCTTTCCAAAAGGCGTTATTACGCCTTTCTAAAAGGCGTTATTACGCCTTTCCAAAAGGCGTTATAACGCCTTTCCAAAAGGCGTTATTACGCCTTTCCAAAAGGGTTTTAACTCTTTTTGAATAATTATTTTGCATTTATGGAAAGGCGTTATTTTATGTTAATAAATAAATGAAAGATTTAATTAAAACCATCTTTATTTATGCAATTCTCTATATCCCTGCACATCACACTGACAACTGTTTGCATGCATATTAAGAGAAGGCAACACGTACTCTACTTGTTAAGATACGATATAGACAGATGTATCTTGGAGCTTTGCTTGCCCTGGGTTAAAATTCATGTCATTTGAAGATATTTTTCCCTTTTCTTGGAAAAAAGTAGGCAAACTATTTGCATAAGTATAAAGAGCTATTGAAATCAATGATCCTTGGTAGAAGTGTGTCTGGTATTAAAGAAGGACTTAGTTGGTTCAACAATGAAAATATATGACGCATTAATAAATATCTTTTTTTCTGGAAATCTAATTGTTATCTGTTAAAATTATTTTTTGAGAAATTAGTCCTATATCAAATTGTAAAATGAATGTCCGAAAGGTAAGATTTCTGCACCCCCACCCCTCGGTTGGGCTAAATATGTTAAATCATGTATTCAAAATAAAGGCGTAATAACGCCTTTTGGAAAGGCGTAATAACGTCTTTTAGAAAGGCGTAATAACGCCTTTTCAACTAATAACGACTTTTAGAATGGAAAGGCGTAATAACGCCTTTTAGAATGGAAAGGCGTAATAACGCCTTTTAGAAAGACGTTATAACACCTTTTAAAAAGGCGTAATAACGCCTTTTGGAATGGAAAGGCGTAATAACGCCTTTTTAAAAGGCGTTATAACGCCTTTTTTTGCGTTATTACGCCTTTTTGAAAGGCGTTATAACGCCTTTTTAATTTTTTTCTCTAGATTGGTCCTAATAGGCTTTCGTACGAAGGGAATATACAATATGTACATTTTTAGTTTTTTTAAGCTCACTACCTGGTAGACAGGTGATGCTCACTCCTCAATGACACCAGATCCATCTTTGATGTTAAAAGGTCTGTGTTTGCTTTGCTCAGGATAAGTACTGTTGAAATGGAGTTTGAGCTTGAATATACTGTTTGTTATCTCAATATGCTTCATTTGTTTAGGTTGTGAGGGAAAACGATGCTGACATTCTATTTGCTAGGCAAATTATTCGTTTTTTTTTTTACCAGAGACAAATCAAAAAAAATTCTTGCTGATGCCGCTTGAAAAATAACAAAGTGGGAAAACCTGGGATAAGGGAAACTGGATATGGAAAACAGATCGAACACGATTTCCAAAATAAAAACTACTAGTATATTTACAAACGACAATGCATGTACAACATATGCAATGTATTGATAATTCAAAACAATTTAGTTCCTGAACATCCGAGTCACACTCTTCTCAAAATGCATCACAATCTAAAAAAAATACTAGTAACAGTTCGAGAAATTCATAAAACTATGGTACATGTATACTTTAATGTAAATTACAAACCTATGGGTTTATCTTTATACCCGTTATTTGAGAGAATACCCCCCCCCCCCCCCCGGCTGTAAAAATCACTTTCTCATTACCGACTTTTTAACAAATCGATTTCCAATAAGAAAAAACTTCCATCCTTTTATTTCAATTGTGGTAATCGACGTCCAAATCGGCGATAGCATGCGAGGCTTTGTTACCAAAAGTGAATTCAATTTAATTTGCTTGTCACATAACATATATAACCAACTGATAAACCGCTGTACTAAGTACTTGATATCCTCTGTTGATTGTAATTTTGCGTTATTTTATTGTAAGTCATAATACTCAAAATACCTTCAACAATACCTTTTAAATGACAGGTTTTTAAAAATATTGTATACGTGTCATACCTTTCTGTAAACATTTCTAAATATATTATGTTACACTAAAACAATTAATCGTGGTCGTACAGGGTAGCCTACCGTCTCAAATATGTTCTGCCAGCTAGTCACATGTCACACCTCCCCGTGCTGGCCCTGGAAATGCTTTCAGTAGCTGAATGACAGTGGCAAAAGGCGAGTCTCCAGCACCTTTAAATAACTGGAACCTTTGACTAGGGGATGGAAAACCCCAACAGAAAACCACCGGTTCTCCGGGTCCAGGGGGTTGTGCGCAAGGTTAACAACCCTACCATGCAAAATAAACAACGCTACAGAAACGCAAGCAAGATTTTATCAAGACTTCTCAAATTCTGGAAGAGAAGGTTCTCCAAAAGGAAGACGAAGAATGCCATGTGGTGAAAGCCAGAGACAGAAGGAAACTACAAGGCCGAAAACCCTTCTCAGACCCAGAATTATCAATGTAGAAACTTGAAATGTAAGAACCATGTACGAAGCAGGCAACACAGCGCAAATTGCAGCAGAGATGAGAAACTACAATCATAATGTGTTTGCATAAGTGAGTCAAGATGGATTCAATCAGGACAGTGCAGACTTACTACAGATGAATTACTCCTCTATTCTGGACATGAAGAAGACAATTCACCGCATTCTCAAGGAGTGGCAATCATGCTAGCCAACACAGCAAGGGAAGCATTAATAGGTTGGGAAGCACATGGCCCAAGGGTCATAAAGACATCATTTAAAACAAAACATAAACGGATTAACACAAATGTATTACAATGCTTTACTCCAAAAAACGATGCAGAGGAAGTTCTACAACAGACTACAAAGCGTTATGGACACTTGCCTTGCAGAGAAAGTGATGTTACCATCAATATGGGAGACCTTAATGCCAAAATTGGAAATGATAACACCGGATACAGTGAGATAATGGGACAAAATGGACTGGGCCAAATGAATGAAAATAGTGAAAGATTGGCAAACTTATGTGCATTTAACAAGCTAGTTATTGGTGGCACCTTATTCCAACACAAAAGAGTCCACAAAGCCACCTGGGTATCACCAGACCAGATAACGGAAAATCAGATATACCATATATGCATCAATAAGAAGTTCAGAAAATCTTTGCAGGATAGCAGAGTCAAACGAGCAGCAGACATAGCCTCAGATCACCATCTTCACAGGCAGTATCAAACTGAAGCTCAAGAAAATGAAAACAGAAGGAAACTCTCAGAGAATCAGATATAACACCAGGTTTCTCCAAGATACTCAAATCTTACAGGAATAGAAGATTGCTGTGAAAAACAAATACCAAGCCCTACAAGAAATTGGTGAACTAACAACAGTTGAAGAGCATTGGAAAGGGATAAAAGAAACCATCAAAACAAGCTGCCATGAAATACTTGGAGTGAAAAGGTACCATCATAAAGACTGGATTACAAATGACACGGTTAAAAAAAGTACAGGAGAGGAAAGATAACAAGGATGTGGTCAATTCAAGCAAAACAAGAGCTGAAAAAAACAAAAGCACAAGAAGAGTATGCAGAGACCAACAAGACAACAAAACAAAGTATTAAAGCTGACAAAAGAAGGTACATCGAGGAACTGGCAACAGAAGCAGAGCAAACTGCAAAAGCAGGAAATATGAAAGATCTGTATGGCATAACAAAGAAGCTAGCTGGGAAGCAAAGTAAACAAGAAAGGCCAGTGAAAGACAAAGCAGGGAAACAATTAGAAGGGGATGAAGAACAAAGAAGGAGATGGAAAGAACATTTTGAAGAACTGTTGAATAGGCAAGTCCGACCCAACACTCCTAACATTACACCAGCAGATGAAGACCTAGACATCCTACTAAGGAGGAAATCAAAATACCAGTAGCCCTAAAACATCAGAGGAATGGCAAGTCAGCAGGACCTGATAACAACCCTGCAGAGGCACTTAAAGCTGATTTTGACAACACAGCCAACATAATCCATCCACTTTTTCTGAAAATATGGGAGACAGAAACAATCCCAGAAGAATGGAAAGAGGATACTTAATCAAGCTGCCAAAAAGGAGACCTCAGCAACTGTGCCAACTATAGAGGAATAACACTGTTTGATGTTCCTTGGAAGGTATTCAACAGGATCATACTAAACATGATGAAAGAAGAAGCGGATGATAAGTTATGCGACCAACAAGCTGGCTTTCGTAAAAATAGATCTTGTACGGACCAGGTAGCAATGTTGCGTATAATCATCGAGCAATGTGCAGAATGGAACTCCTCACTCTATATAGGCTTCATAGATTACGAGAAAGCCTTTGACAGTGTTGACAGGGAGACAATATGGAAACTTCTGAGACATTATGGAGTTTCTTGTAAACTGGTGAATATCATTCGCAACTCATATGAACACCTGATATGCAGAGTCATACATGAAGGACAAATGACAGAACCATTTGAAGTAAAAACAGGAGTTCGTCAGGGATGCCTTTTGTCACCCTTTCTGTTTCTTCTTGCAATAGATTGGATAATGAAATCATCTACAGACAATAGAAGAAATGGATTACAGTGCACACCATGGTCACAGCTAGGTGACCTCGACATTGTGGATGACCTGGCACTCCTATCACATACTCAGGCACAAATGCAGGAGAAAATTACAACAGTGGCAGAAACATCAGCACAGATAGGACTCACCATCAACATCACAAAAACAGACATCATCACATGCTCCATTAAATATAGAAGGTCAGGACATAGAGGAAGTTGAACATTTCACGTAGTACCTTTGCAGTATAGTGGACCAACAAGGAGGAACAGAAGCTGATATAAAGGCAAGAGAAGGAAAGGCAAGAGTAGCATTCCTGCAACTTGGAAATATCTGGAAGTCCAAGGGAATAACAACGTGCACCAAAGTTAGGATTTTTAACACCAATGTCAAGGACGTGCTTCTATATTGTTCCGAGACATGTAGAATGACTGTTGCCACAATAAACAGGATCCAGATATTTGTCAACTCTTGTCTAAAACGCATCCTCCAGATTATATGGCCCGTCAAAATAAGTAACATCAATCTGTGGCAAAGAACCAACCAAGCCCCAATAGAAACTGAAATAATACAAAAAAGATGGAGGTGGATAGGGCATACTCTACGCAAGCCACATAAGAACATCACAAAGCAAACCCTATCCTGAAACCCTCAAGGAAAACGTAAGCGAGGAAGGCCAAAGAACACATGGCGGAGAGACTTGGAGGCAGACGTCAAGAGAATGAGAAGTAAAAAATATTGCTCAGGATAGAGGGACCTGTAGGAATCTTGTTAGCGGCCTATCCCCAAAATGGGTGGCAGGCATTTAAGTAAGTAAGTAAGTACAGTGTAGCTTGGAAATCGATTTATTAAAAGTCGATGATGAGAAAGTGTGTGCTTTTTTACAGCCGGGGGTGGGGGTTATTCTTTAAAATGACGGGAATAAACATAAACCAATAGGTTTGTAATTTACATTAAAGTATACATGTGCACTGTACCATATATAGTTAAATTATGAATTTCTCGAAGTGTTTGAATTCTTTTAGCCTTAAGGACAGACATGCTCAAAACACTTTTTAAAAACTGAAAACAAAATCCCATCTCAAACAAGTTGTAGATTTGCCATCAGTAACTTTTTCTAAGAAAAACAGGAGTAAAATATCATTTATAACTCTTTGATACGTATACAATATATCATTTCAACTGAATATCGTTAAGTGCTAAAACGTGTCAGATCGATCGATTTCTCTATATCGATTTGAAGGTCATAGCAAGAGACCTCTTTGGTTCTGAATCTTAAGAATATATATAAATCAGGTCTTCTTAAGAGACAAAATTACCACGTTTGGCAATTGCAACATACGGAAAACATGGTCTCCAAATATCTACCATTTTTGTGTGTCTTTGTAATTGGCATTTTCAGAAAAGCATTTATTAAAGTTATACACTACACAACAGGCGTAGGAAGGAAATTGTTTGCATAGACCATTTAAATATTAAAGAATAGTAAGAAAAGAGAGAAAAAAGAGGTACGTGCAAGTACTAGTCACTTTTCAAGTAAAGAAATCTCAGGGCATTTTCAGCATTTTGTGTCTATTGCTGTAGTTCTGAAATGTTTAAATTAATAAAAAATTGTGGACAGGGCAAACAGTATGGATCCTTAAAAAATCATTGGTGGGATCAGGGGCCTAGGGGAAATAAGCGTCCCCTGCATGGTTGCAATATGTATCAATAAGATACAAACATATGGAGTACATGTATACATAGTCTTAAAGTCTATGTTTAAAGACAAAGAATGTAAAAAGTGCTTCATGTAATAGTTTTAGAAGTAAACAATAACTTCTCATCATTTCACAATTACAACTTTTTGGCTATGAGCTACATGTGTTCGTATTCCAATATGTCTGTCGTATTCTATTCAATATACTATAAATCACTTTTTATTCGCGAGAACTTTATTTTCGCGCAATTACGCGAGGCAGTAAGCTCGCGAAAATTTATTTCTCGCGTATAATAGTATTCCTTAAGATTATATAGAGCAATAACCACAATTCGTGAAAATTTTGTCCTGCCAAACTAGAGTCAATGACTATCTCGCGAAAATAAGGTGTCGCAAAACTTAAGTGATCTACAGTATTTGTACTCAGTCTGGTCTATTCAACCCATTCCCACTTTTTAATGATCGGGTAGGGACAGGTAAATTGACATGGGAATAGATGGAAAACAAATTATTAACTGTAAACACATATTATTTCTGTATAAATAGATTATTAATTAAACCAGGCAGAATAGGGGACTGGTACATGTAGATTGGCTCTTTTAAATAATACATCTGACTTTTTTCTAATATTCGAAAGAAAGATTAGACTTGTACAAATTTTTCAAAGAAATTGAAACAAATAAATTAATTAGTATATACATTATTTATTCTAATATCACATTGCATAAGCCTTGATTTATTAAGGACATTTAATTTTTTTCAGTGAAGCTATCTTTTTTCTAAATTTTGCCTTTTTAATAAATCTCATCATTATAAGCTCCAAAAACAAAGAAATGGAATTTTTTTTTGGAAGGATCATTTTTAATGCTAAATGCATATATTGAAATGAAATTTATATTTTTACACACATCTTTTTATTTTCTGTCTTAAAATGTATATTTGTATGCATAGTAAAATCTAAAAAAGAGATATATAGTTGGTCTTATTGCTATGAAAACAAGTTAACCATCAGATTTATTGTAATTTGCAAGTGGTAAAGGGAGAATTAGGATTCTTCAAAAACGGAATACCGGTGGGTAGAGGACACCCTTGCACAACTAATGGTAACCATTTTTATATAAATGTATGCAAACAAATACAGTAGTGAACACATACCAATTTATTTTGGAGTATTTAAAAGAATAATTAAACAAATTTGTTATATTAACTTTTAAAAACATTCTCTAATTAAAATAATATTCCTCAAAATATCATGATTTCATTGACTTAATGGCGACTCTTACTTTCACTGTACAAACAATTATTTGTGACGATTTTTATTCACTTCTTATTTATTTGAAATAAAGCCACTATTTTGCAAATATTTTGGCGATAAACAAATAAAAAATCAATTAAATAATTGGTTTGAGGCGATAAGTACTTGAGAATAAAAAAATCACAAAAGTTGAAATATTTTTTGCACGTGAATAAAAACTGATTCCAGTATTAGACATTTATATAAAATCTTAAATTAAAAATAATGACAGTTATGCTTCCTAACTATGACAAATAATTCGTTTACAAAAAAGAAAAAAAAATTGTTTTAAAATTTTTAACAAACTACTCTGGTAAATTCTGCAAATACAATTTTAAAAAAATAAGGTAAATCAGCAAAAGGTATTGCAAAGTATTGAATCACAGAGAAAATAATTTTTAAACACATCAACAGTCTTCGGAAATTATCTTCAGTCCGAGTGGACTTCCGAACCTCCTCGTGGGTTTTTATTCCGGATTGTCCTCAGCTTCCGTGTTATACACTCCAGCTTTGGTGGAAAGTGTTTGGGCTGATTTTCTGAGATAGGCATGTTTGGGTGTTTTACTGAAGGTCGTGTAGTCCCACGAATGGCGGTGACAAATCTGGACTTTTCCTCTGCTGAACTGTGTAAAAGAAATGAATTTTGTCTAATTACACTGTAGAAAGAGAAAATATAATTAGAAATATTTTCCAATATATAAAAATTTCAATTAAAAAACTATGTTGTTATATGGGATAAAGTTAAGCACACCTGCTGCAAAATTTGTAAGTCCGATGTGGCAGATTGTCCATAGGTGACTGTGTAATGTTCCATTGGTACAGAGCCCCGGATTTTCCTGTGACGACATCTAGAACCATGTCCTGGACGGGTATGACGGTGCGGAATATTTCTGATGAGCAGGGACAATTAGCCTTCTCCTCCTCGGTTTTCTACAATCATCATTTAATGAGTTGTTTATAATGGTTGTTATGAGTTTATACTGAACTTGACATAAGTTAAGATCGGTTGGCAGGAGATGCTCACTCCTTCATGGAACCTAATCCCACCTCTGATGCATGGGGGCCCGTGTTTGCTCTGCTCTTATTTTGTATAGTTTTACCGATTTTTGAGCTTAAATACTGTTTGTTATCGCTATATATTTCATATTTACATCCACTGAATATTTTCCCCTTTATTTCTTAAGAAAAGCCATTGCGTTAGTCACTGCATGAACTACAGAGGGCATGTCGCCTGTACAAATTTCTTGATCAGTGGCTGTTCCATTAAAGAAACGTATAAAGACGTTCGCATCATTCATACAATAATTCATCTTTTTAATCCTACTTTAAATGATTATTCAAACAGATATAAATATAAACAATAAAATGTCTTTCTTTGTTTGTTATTACTGGAATTAACGGTCGCAGCTATTGCAGAAAAAAATTTACATAACCCGCGTATTTTTTCAGCAACAACTGCTTCCGTTAATTCCAGTAATAACAAACAAAGAAAGCATTTCATTGTTTAAATTAAACCATTTGACATTTGCTACGTAATAAAAATCAAGTTTTCATGCTAGTAAATTGTCTTTTTATTGGCCAATAAAAATTGATTTTCTTTTTACAATTAATTTCAAATTAATCACTTTTTTAAATTTCGTTTTTCTTTGCAAGAAGATTTTTAAAAAGTATATTAAGATGATATTATAGCTTTCATTACTATTCAGTTCCTTACCTTTTTTCTACAGATAATAACCAGGCCTGAGCGGAACACGAACACGGAGGTGATAACGTGGCATGCCTGAGATTTCCTGCCGATGATATCGCCGATATTACACCAACTCACTACTCCATAGGTACAAAGGTCTCCCACATTCAGTTGTATTTTCTGAAATGGTACGTCACAGTTACGACAACCCTTAATGGAGGATTAGTCACTCTATGTGTTTTTGTTAAACGAAAGTTTCAAAATATTTTTTTCAACAGAAAATGTTACCCTTAACAAAGCATGCAAAGCATGGTGAAAGAAAAATAACGATTCAAGTTGATGACAGTGTGCACGTGCTCTTTCAAATCAGGAAACGTTTCTGCACAATACACACTTGAATGAGTTTGTCGCGAATTTCCTTTTTGTAAGACTTTGTCAGTACTTGTAAAATTGTTCTGTACTGATGACATTACATTGGTTTTACTTAATTTAGTATTGTTGTGTATATATTTACGACTGATTAATGCAAACTGGAGAAAAACATAATTGTTGTGTAGATACGACCTAGCTTTGTCGATGCATTGAAATTGTAATTTACTTATTGCTTAGCATTTTCAATACATGGACATGTATCACTGTTTGTACTTGTAACATGATATTGTTGATTTTCGTTATATTGTTCTGTTCTTGCGATTTTGTATTATCGATACATGTATTAGTGTCTTGTTCGAGCATTGTCGATAAAGAATTGTGTTGTGTTCTTTACACGTGACATTATATTGTTGTGTTTTTTGCACGTGACATTGTCGAACCAGGTTATATAGTTGTGTTCTTAAGGCATTAAATTTATAATATATTGTTGTTTTCTTATAATATCAACAGTAATTATATATACATGTAACACCTACATGCAGCCTTCATTATTGAAACATGACACTTTTTCATGTATATGTAATTAAGATTGATCACTGTTGATAATCATTTTATTGTTATGCTACAGTGTATTGTGAATTAGGATTGTCGATACATTTAACAAAGTCGATGTGTACTTTAATATACGACTAAGAATTGTCGAGGTCAACAGTGTTACAGTCCCTGAAACGTTCTACTTTCCCAACTGAACGGTGAACGAACGCTGAACGAACGGTGAACGAACGCTGAACGAACGCAGAGCGAACGGTGAGTGAACGATGTGCGAACGGTGAACGCAACTTGGTGAACGATGTGTAAACGGTGAACGATGTGTGAACGCAGAACGCGAACGGAGCGCGAACGCGAGCGCAAAGTGAACGGTGAACGAACGGTGAACGCAAGATGAACGATTTATTCGGAAAGCCTTCGGTCTTTTCCTTGAATTGAAATTATTCTTTTATTCTATAATTCAAATGTCATAAATAAATATAAATAAACAGTAGATAAACAAAAGAGAAATAAATAGATAAATAAATATATAATTAAAAAAAATCTGCACATTCGTATGTTTAAATCGATATTTGAATAACATGATTTTAAACGCCGTCAAACGTGTATTTGTTACCGCGTGTAGTTAAAAAATAAATTAATCTTATATAGTAAATAATTATGCTTATTCTTTTAACTAATAAAATCATGTGGACTTTGGAAGATAATTCTACTACTGAGATAAATAATAGATAAATAAATAAATCAATAAATAGATAAGTAAATTAATTAATTGAGTAATTTATAAATAAATAAATGAAAACATTTTTTTTCTGCACATACCTATGTTTAAATCGATATTTTAATAACAAGATTTTAATCGCCGTCAAACGTGTATTTGTTACCGCGTGTAGTTAAAAAATAAATTAATCTACTTATATAGTAAATAATTATGCTTATTCTTTTCACTAATAAACTAATGTGGACTTCTGAAGATAAACTACTACTTATAGAAGGAATTAATTACATTGTACAGGGTTGAAACAACCGTACATGTATTTCCGTGCCAAAGGGATTCTGAGTAAAATAACGGATTTTTTTTTAAAAATCACAATTATCTGTTGAAATTGACTGATATCGTACTGCATAAAAATTCTCGTTTTATTTAAATTCTACCGCAAAATATTCTATATTTATGTGCCTTTTTATTCTTTTATGACGATTATATTTTAGCTAACTTCTTCATATATCTGTAGACATTTCCCGGCCGAGATTATACTCGGTCAAGATGTTAGAAAGAGGCATTCAAATTATTTGTAATACATGTGTAGATTAAATTGTCAAAACTAAATAAGTAATGTGTTGTCATAGTTTTTATTGAACAGAGAAATGTACGAGAGAGAGAGAGAGAGAGAGAGAGAGAGAGAGAGAGAGAGAGAGAGAGAGAGAGAGAGAGAGATAACCCCCTGGATTCTCAGATATATGTTGTATCAAATAAAAATTCTTTTTATTTTTCCTAAATATTCCAAGCAATAAAGGTAATCTTTTTTTTAGATTAACAAATCCAATTGACAGTAATCGTTGGCTTTTATTTTCCATCATCAAGTTCACACAGTTCACAGGAAGACCGTGTTGTGCTGTCAATCAAAATAATTCGACACAGTGGAGGTGTGGAAATCGCGTTTCAACGAACATACCGAAGGCAAAGTGTCACTTAGTATTCCAATAAATTCTAATATTTTTCCCTATCATATCTAGATCTGATTTTTGCATTCCTGCAGAAAAAAAATAAGAAGAATATATATTTGGAAGGATTAAGTTTTAAATTGAATGTGAAACATATTCCCTGCCAATCTAAAATACTACTGTCAGCACAAGTTTATACTAAATTACTATAATTTAATGACAGTTTGATGTTGGTTTTAAGACTGATTTTCTTGTGTTACAATAAAAATTAAATATTAATTAAAATATACTGAAAAAACTCGATAAGAATTTTATTTCGGGAGAAAAGGCACCGAGGGGGGGGGGGGGGTCTTTATTATACTGAATGGCAAAAAACATATTTTTAAACATATGTTTAGGTACGGTGAAGGAAGGCATTTTCCTTCTCTAATAATAGACTATTTTAAACAGTTGGTCTTTTCTAAAATTTAAAACCATCAATTTAATTAGCTCTAAAGATATTTAATACTGAATATTTGCAGTACTGTTCATCATTCTCAAACCTACATGTAGTTTAAATACGTGTTACTGTAGAAATATTTTTTTATGTATTCTTGTCCTGTAAAAGACTTGGATTAATTATAATACATCCATTAATAATTTGTCCTCTTTAAAATTACATCAAATTGATGCCTTGCGTGAAGCATTTGTACATTGCCCTTGTTTGAAGTTAATATTTTAGCATCGTTCTACATACATGTCGGTACTTAATGTATTAATTATTTTCCAGGGAAAATTCATGAAATACGTAACAGCTGAGTTATAATAATAGAAATATAAATATCATAGATAATTTTTGCAATGAAATAATTATTCTTCAAACACGATATCTAAGTTATTTAATTAAAAAACATGTAAATCCTTACCATCAAAAAGATAAGTCCTTTCACTTCGGAGTTCCGAATGACATGAAGACTGAACGATAAGTGAACAGTGAACGCAAGGTGAACGCAAAGTAAACGGAACGAAGAGCGAACGGTGAACGTTTATTGAACGGTGAACGCGAGCGCACGGTGAACGGTGAACGCAATACTGTGAACGAAGAGCGAACGGTGAACGCACGCTGAACGAACGGTGAACGAACGGTGAGCGAACGGAAAAATGGGAAAGTAGAACGTTTCAGGGACTGTATCTTCTAACCAACGAGCAATGGTATTGTTGCCACAATTTAACATTACATGTAACATTTACTTACAGGATGAGGTAGAAGTCTTCTGACGGCTGATACCCATTCCCGGAGATCGTCGTGGCTCTCACACTAGAAGTGCAGTCATTTTATAATTGAAATATATATTCATAATCTTTTTTCCTAATTGTCATTAAATATTTGTTTTTTTCCCTTATACCTGTAAATAAAATGTTCTGCAACATGTGTGGATTTCAAACACATTCTCGCGACCAAACT